>NW_012130080.1:3371771-3377824 GCF_000143395.1 Atta cephalotes | reverse complement strand
GAGAGAGAGAGAGAAAGAGGGGGAGGAGGAGAGGAGAAGAAAAAGAAGAATGCAAAGGAGAATGCAAAATCTTGAAATTCAACTTCTTCGACCGTATGAAATTCGAGTAATGGGAGAAGTTTAAAATCAGATCAGTTGCGCTCCATTACATTCCCTTTCTCAATCGACATTTTCTGCCCCGTTACTCGACCGAGCGATCAATCTTCCTGTATTTGGGGAAAAATCGACCGCGATCGATCATACGATGAAAGGCCGTGTATGTCATCGTTGTTTGGATCTCAGCGAAATCGCTGGACCGCTCAAGAGCGTAATATCTGCACAGCGGGCGGCCGCTTCTGCAATTATAGTTGGGATGTGAGAACCCTCGACATGGGAGATGAGTACACATGAACTGCGCTTTCATCCCGATTACGTTGCTCTATGAGTCGGTCCCAGGATCCCCGTATGATACGTATCATCCTCTCGACTAGTCGCGGCTATATGTATGTATCTATTGCTTCCACTGCGGCACAGTGGCAATCAAAATTCTTTTCGGTAGAGCAGATTTCCTAATCTAGATTAAATTGTTCCCGAGATTAAATTAAATTTCTATTTCGTTTCATTTGCTTAATTTGCTGTAATAATAATGTACATGAAATTTTAACCACGATTATTATTACCGAAGCAAATCGTGCGTGCAGTTTTACGATCGAAATTACATTATTCCATGAAATTAGCGAATATTTTATATCATTTATTGTTTTCACATTGTTCAGGATATACACATCGCTTTAGACAATAGAAATTTTTAATTAGAAAATGAGATTTCTATTCGTTTGATTAAAAAATGGAAACCTAAACTTAATATGACTTCTGTTACAATGGAAAAGTTAAGAGATATTTTTTTATAGTTAATTAGATTAATATTTTGATTAATTGAAATTTATAATAATTCGTCAAGTTTTTTACATATTGAATATATTAAACATTTTTTTTAATCCTGAATTCCACACGATTTTGTGTGGGTGATAATGAATATTGTATACATTACACATCGTTCTCTAATCAGGATAAATTATGCAACATAGCATTGAAGCCATTATCGAGAAGAGATTTATCGATGGAAGGAATAGTCTCTGTTTCCACTTAGATTACGTTCTGTAATTTTATGAAAATGAATCTCCAGAACAATGTGAATGATGAATCAAGCATTATAGTGCCTGATATATGATGGGAGCTCACAGAATGAAGACACATTGATATTTGATATCAATTGAAATAGATGAATATTGTGCTGTTGCTTATAAATATATATATATATATAATTTCACCGACGTAATTTTAAAACAAATTAAATGAGACTAATGGAGAATGTACGTTCGATTTATATCTCGAAAAAAATTGATGTATACGTCTATGTTTTGGAGTTTTAGTTTAACTCTAACTGACAATGATTGAACATTTTAGTAACATTTAATTGATTCGCAAATTAAATTTGCAAGTATAAATGCGAATGTCTTTTTGATCAATGTTATACAGAGGGTTTCCATATCTATATATATTTTATATTTCACTATATATATTTTAATATTATATTCTAGAGAGAGAATCGTACGTTAAAAATGAAAATTCCAATAAAAGAATACTGAGGTCATAATAGTTTTAGAGTTATGCGATCCAAATTGGTTTCGATATCACGTAGAGTTCGCGCGCTGTAATTACGTTACATGCCGATCTGTTATCAATTTTTATAGGATAATTATATCAGATAATTTTGCTTTCTTATAATTGCAGCATCGTTATGTCACAATCGTTAGCTAATCGAATTATTACTAGAAAATTGTTACTAATTGTTCAATCTATTTCAGAAATAAAAAATTTCAATAATTGATTAATTACACCTCTTAAAGGGATCAATGTAATATATAAGTATATAATCAAGCAATTCATGTCATTTAAATCCCGTGTAAACATTTAATTTTTAATCATTAAATTTATCTGTATTTTGAGATTGAAAAAAATAATAAACATTTGTGATTATCATTTTTCTCTTTTGAATTTTCACATTTCTCGAGAGAAATAAAATGGCGTGGTTTTTAATAAATCAAGGAAGAATAAATGAATTGCAATGTTTCTTGCAGCAATTGAATTTCATTTTTCTGATTATTAAAAAAAAAAATCACAAAATATTCTTGATTTATTAAAGTCATATAATTTTATTCCTCTTGAAATATAAAATTATGTTTTAAATTACAAATATAATTCTTATACGAGCTTGAAATAGATAATGGAATCGATTTGCTCCAAAACATTTAATAATGATTTACAAATAAATTAATTGCGGCACAATAATAACGAGAATTTTTCAGAACTGCTTTTTTTAATATTAAAAATTTTGCTTATATTATTTAGGCCTTTCGCTCGGTCGAATGCTATACATTCATTGTATTCGCATCTCCTGTGTAATAATAATATACGAATAAATTTTATGATTTACCGACATGAGTTAACAATAATTTTATAGTATGAATGCAATTTAATAATAAATTAATTTATGTAAAATAATTTTTCTATTACATATAGGAAAGTAAACTTTAATTTACAAGTAAATTTTGAAAAGCAACGATAGTTCATTCGCTGGAATTAATTTGAATAGAGTATTCGATGTGAATTTATTTAATAAAGCTTTAGACGCTCTCTATAATTCAAACTTTAGAATTCCATTCACAAATTCTACCTATGATTCTATGTGCTGTGTTATATAAAAAGCATTTGAATCAGAATATATATACACATGTAAATATATATTGAAATGCATATGTCAAAAGGTGTAGCGTATAAAATTGTATTATGAATGGAATTCTTTCTTGAAATCCGACGCGAATTGTAGATCATCTAAAGTAGGTTTTAAATATTAGATATATATTCCTTTATATATTCTATGATGACAATAAATCGTCTGTAACACGGCAATGCAGCCTTATATGTCTTGTTGCAATCTAACAAAATGGGTTATTCTTTATGAACAATTGAATAGAAAGGAGCATTTTTTAAAATTAAAATTTTTGTCTCTAAAATTATTTTAGTATTAAAATATTGTACGCTCGCAATGGACTTGAACTTGACTATCCTGTATATTTAATTTATATCTAGATAGAATTTATATCTAGATAGAATTTATATCTAGATGCAAGTTTGAATGACTTTTTTGATAATTTTTTAACTTTACATAGCGGAAAAGCTTTGGAGCGTTTCTCATTGAGGGGATTACACGGGCGTCGGCTTAATCCGCGGAATCATGTCTTCTTTTTACCTTGGAAGTCGATGTTCTACACCTTGGCGTTTAAGCGGCATCGATCAATCTTTTATGCGGCTGAAAAAAAATGCACGCGATCGATAATCCGATATAGCCTCTGCTTTTCTCGGGAATATATATGCGCGTATTCCGTCACATGCATGTGCCAGAACTAGGACAACTCCAGGCGTAATATCGCTCTTTTATTGCGTAATTATCGACGCGACGACAGAACGAGGATTTTCCTCGCAACGAAGAAAAATTCCCTCGCGCTTTCGTGATTGCGTAAAGCTTGCATTTTCTCGCCTGGCTGGTGCAATTTGATAGTCGTGTATCACTGGTAGAGCGCCATTGTAGTCCACATCGACAAGTTTTCAGACCGGGAAACCAGAGCTCGTGAGCTGGATCGCCGTGAAATCGAGCCAACATTACCACCTCGGACAAGAAATTGAGTTAGAGGATAGAATTTTCCCCGCTTTAAAAATTTTTTCCTCGTTCTACAATTTTAAATTTGTTATAATACCACATATAGCATGATTAAATAAATTTCGCTATTTTACGCATAAATAAAAATAATTTTAAGTCAAGTACAATTTTACACTTTAAAAAATAGCGATATCAATGTAATTCTTAAGTTAATATTGATATCAATATGATGTGGATTTAATACCATAGATTTAATATCATAGATTTTAATTTATACTTTGATGATATTGGTATAAATACAAGTTTTAAATCCATATCATGTATTAATATCAACACAATAAAGATTATACCGTATAGATGTTTCACATCTACATCAGAGATGTTAAATCTACATCGATATTTTTTAGAGTGTAACATAATAACAAATTTTGGTAGGAAACAATTCTAGAATATTTTTATTCTTTCTACTGAATTCCTTCATTTTCCCAAGCATTTTAGAAACATAAATCTTGAAATATAAATCATTAACATTTAAAATTATTTTTTGTTAATTTAGGTAATTTCCGTTTATCAATAATATTCTAAGTGTATATTTCAAGCGATAATACGGTTATATAATATTAAGTATAACATTTGCCCTCGCAAAGCGCTACACCGTATAATCGTATCTCCGCTTACACAATTTCGGCAGATACGATAGAGCTTTTCAGCCATCTCTCCTCGTTAGATCGGGTTCTTATCCGGAGAAAATAATCCAAAAGCTTATCGCGATCCCGAATCAGACGATACCCTTACTCGATAACTCTTCTTTATGTTTACGTATTGTACAATTTGTGCTTTGTAACCTTGGTTCGTGCAGCTTTCGAGTGGGGATGGGGATAATTTCACAAGCGCACGTAACTCGCTAGACTATGGTCGTGCGAAAAAAGACAGCGCAGGGGGTGAAACAAAGAAGAGGTTGGTGACGGTGGCGGTGGATAGCCGTCGGGAATGGTGGGAGAGAATGCGAGGTTGATAGTTTGAGAACATTGGAGTAGAGCGAAGTCGCTCGTATGGTTGCCTTGGGTGAGGGGTGGTGTATATCGATCTCAGACTCGCGCGGAAGCAGAGAAATTATATTTGCAGTACGAGAAGGGAGAAGAGAGAGGGATTGCGAACAAGGGCAGAAGGATTGGATGCTTTGGATCCAATGGATCGTGCGGATAAAAGTGCACTCGCGAATTCGATTATCTAGATCGATGTGCCCGCGAATCTTGCAGCGGCGATTAACTCGCTTCCAATCGAGTGTAGGGGATGAAAGGGAGAGGGAGGGGAGAGAAAGGAAAAAGTTGTTTCGCTCCAGTTACCCATTTCCTTTATCGTCGGATTGAGCGTGCCGTTGCTGAAAATGCAATCGAAAATCGCGAACGTAAAATGGCCAGGTGTAATGTTCGTACGTTCGTAACGCCCGATCGAAAATGGATTAACACCGTATTTCTCTCGTCAGTGATTTCCCATACGCACGCTTTGCGGCTTTGAGTGATTAATAATTGCGTTATGAACTCATATATGTAATTATGAATTAAACCAAAACGTTAGATTGAAGATGTATACTTTTATATACTTGTGAGCAAATATTTGGCAATCTGTAAAGTCATCATTTAGTAATTCAGTACAGAATAAAGCAATTGTTTGCGGATATTTTCAAAGCGGGGAAAAAAGTCGGTATAAAAGATCTTTAAAAGTATCTTTAGTGGTTTTTAATGATAAAAGAAGAATTTTTTAGAATTAAAAAAATAAAAGATTAAATTCGTTTAGATTGATGTAATGTATCAGATTTAATGTAAAATTATGCTTTTGGAGAATATATTTACGTAATATAAATTTCGAGTTCCAATCTATTATACCAAATGTAAATGTAAGTTCATTTTTTCAAATAAAACAAACTTGTTTGCGTTATTATATTCAAACAATGATCAAATGTAGCAATGGACGAATTGCTAAACAATGGATTCAAAAAAGATCCGATGTGATTGCCAAAGCGAATAAAATAAAAACAAGCAAGCTATCGTTTATGTGTGTAATTAACGACACAATTTTCCGCGTAAACGAAAGAGCAATTATTGGATTATTCGAAAATGCACGCCGCATTTCATCATTAATCAAGAGTAATTTTTGGAAGTCGTGGCACAGAGAGAGGCCCCCGAGATCAATAATGGAGAAGTTCAATGCAATTGCGCGCTGCTTCCAGTATGAATGAAATAGCGGGGCGCGTTATTTTGAAAACTTTCTATTTCGGTGTGATTACGTTGCCACCCTTTCTCACTCTTAGTTTACTCTGTTCACTCTTCGCCAATATGTCCCCCCTCCCCCC
>NW_012130080.1:3361395-3369489 GCF_000143395.1 Atta cephalotes | reverse complement strand
CCGTAACCGTACGCGCGCGCGTGTGTGTGTGTGTGTGTGTGTGTGTGTGTGTGTGTGTGTGTGTGTGTGCGTGTGTGCGCGGGTGGGTGGTTGCATGGATTTTAAGAATTCTTCTCTGTTTTTGTACGTGCTTTTTATTTTTTCATTTTCCGGTTTTAACGCTTTTATACCGCGGCTCTTATCGTCTCATATTCTGCGAACGTGCATACGCGATATTTCCCAGGCGAAACTCGCAGTAACGAAAATGTCGAGGAGATATAAACTTACAGCTCCACTCAGTTATCGAAATAATGTAGCAGGCGGTAAATAATTGAAAAAGGTAAAATTGCTGCCAGCTCGGTGAAAAAAGTTTCAAGAAAACAGGTTTTCAAATTACATTGTTCCTGAGAAATGTTATTTATTGAATGAATTGCTGAGCGTTAGATGTTGGATTTTAGAATAATTTTAATACACTACGATATAAGCTTATTTGACAGCGAGTGTATCCTGGATTTTATAGATTTTTCTCCATACGTTCCAGCAGCGAGACACGTTAATGTCATGTACGAAATAAACGTGATAGAAGATGACGCGTATGTACGTGAAAATATTAATATGAGATGTTAACAGAGAAAAACATTTCAAATAGAAAAACATATTTTGTATTAATCTAAAAACATTAATAAAAAAAACATATTTCGTATAGGGAATAAAATTAACTACGTGCCATTATCAGTCGAGACAGGTTCTCTTAAAATACTTACGTGTGTGAAACGAGTACAATTTTTTTTTATGTAAAATTTATATTACCTCTTATATATACGCGTGCGCAATATGACATGAAGCTTAAAGTAACACTCATTTTTCCACATTATCGGCGTTATCATGATCTTCTGTGCTTTAAAGCACAGAAGATTCAAGACTTCTTCCGTTACGACTCGTGTCTCCCTTGCTGCAGAGATCTTAATGTACCTTCGCATTACGTGTTGGCAAGAAGATGTTTCGCAGAAAAATTAGAAAATTATACGAGACAGAATTAAATGTCGACAATGGAATTATAATGTTAAAGATGTTTTATCTATACAGGACACATACAAATTTATCATACGAAGAATATAATGATACCGTAAGGAATACGGGCCTGTTGAAAGGTAAGAAAAATGTGCTAATCGAAAACACGATCATTGTTAACATCACTGGTGTCGAGAAGTATCGTGCGAAAGCGATATTTTTGATTTATTTCGACCGTAACGGCGTGCGTTACGTTCGTAAATCTTTTCGCGAGAAAAGATTGATTTGACGCTAAATCGTCGCAACACATAGTATGCAACGATAGCACCTCGTAAATCGTACTTTCTCAAAATGATTCTTTATATGCATTCTTTTATTATTTTTTATAATAAATGTCAACTACGAAAAGTATTGCTAACAAAAAAGTTTTAACAAAATTTTATGCTCGATAACTATCACGTGTTTTTTGTACAGTTTTCTTCCACAAAAAATATTGTTTACTTTTCTAATTGTGTCTTTTATAAGGAAAGAAAAATTAAATTGCTATTGTCCGCTATTTACTTTCCTTTAATTAATTTTCATACCGTTCAGTTTTCATTATGATCCACGAAGATTTATTGACGACATGCCTGGAAGATGAATCGCCCAAGTTCGTGGGCGCATAATCTCGGATGGTAAAAGCAGATGATGAAAAAGCGGAGATGTCGGCGAATAATATGCGCGAGAGTTATTTTTGCTGTACGAATCCTTTTAATCGCCTTCTAGCCTGAGGTGACATCAGAACTCCGCTAAATTTGTAGTTACCCAATCACATCTGTCATCTTCGTAATCAGACCGATTAATGAGTCGTTCGAGTATCATTTTATGCCGTTATTTACCAAGGAAAATGTAATTTACGATTGCGCGTAGCAGCGAAACAAAAGACCGAATTGCATAAAGTCATAACTGCAGACACTTTAATTGCAGAGAGTTTACTTTGCTGAACAACAGTGAGTGGAAAAGCCGGATTCACAAATGCTTGTTGTGCATCCGTCTTTCAAATTTATCTTCTCGTAAAATTGAATAGTTGAATGGCGAAAGCTTCGTAAACTCTCTGTACCAGAAAATTAGTTATTGATCAAATTAGTTTTTAGTAAGTAGTGTATAATGCACTAATGGAACAGATCGTATCGATAACACATAATAAATGCAAAGTGACTTTAATTCCAGTTTTGATCGTAACAATAAACTCTAGTTTCTTCGATCAGAACGTAACACAGCTCACTCTTATTATTTTTCTAACTTTAAATGAAGAAAGTAACTTTGCACATCTTAACTTTTTTATAAAGAAAGCGAACTTGTCCATTTTTCCAGCTTGACGTAGAAGACCTATCAATATGCCATTTTGATCGTAACAATACGTGAACAATACGAATTCCGCTTTCTCCAACTGAAACGTAGTATACAGCTTACTTTTATTTTTCTGACTATGAATAAAATAAGCAATTTTGCAAATTTTTAAAAGACTTTATTATTTTTCTAACTTTAAATGAGGTAAGCGATTTTACAAATTTTCAAAAGATCTTAATTTTCTTGTGAAAAAGGCGCAAATTTACTCTTTTTTTCCAACTTGATATGGAAGACTTAAGACTCATAATGTGCCATTTTGATTGCCAATAAACGTGAATTTTTCGGTTTCTTCAATTAAAAGGTGTTATACAACTCACCCTTATTTTTTATTTTAAACAAAAGTAAGCAATTTTGCAAGAAAACTTTAACTTTCTTACATGAAGAAAGCAAATTTGTTCGTGTTTTACATCCAGCTCGATGTGGAAGAGCTATTACTATGCCATTTTCAATATAGAAGGCATATTAATACTCTATTTCAAGAACGAGTGAAATGTAAATGTAGATTACGTGGCATGCTTCCATATCGAGATACGCGTGAACTTCCGGTGACCATATAGCGTGTGCCAATTTATTACATCCTGAATTCCCTCGAGAGGCGCGTTAATCGCTTCTGGTGATATCGAAGATTAAACCGTGAGATCTCGCACAAATTTAGCTCGATGATAACATCATCGTGTGAATTTAAAGTCTCTTGATTCACATATGAAATATTACTTGCATACATTTTCAATATTATTCATCGTGTATTCCTGTATTTTTGAAGCTATGCTTTGACACATTATCTTCAGATTTCTGTCCAAATATACATCAGCAAATAACTGTCATCACGATTTATTTTCAACAGAATTAAATTAGTATACGTTTGTGTATGCGAGAACATTACTCAAATGGCTATGGAATGAATATTATATTACACATATGTATGTATATGAAAGCTGAGATTTTTTACGTAATAAAAATATGTCGCAGAATGGAAACAGCATCGAAAAAGTTATTCCATTTCTTTCATTTCGAGGAACAAATGTATTTTCGTGACATTTAATGGATGGAGTACATTTTCCGGAAGCGCTCTCCGGTTATTTCGAAGTTCGATCCCTTTCTCGAAAGTACTTTTACCTCGTACTTAAAGACTGCAAATGCCATTCGGCGAACGGTGCACTTGGTAGAAGAGTGAATTTTCTCATTATTAAATCGCATCTCATTTTCGGATTGTCGACTTCATTCCACACTCTCTTTAGGGTTACTCTCCGTAAAAGCGAAAGTATGTTATTGTCTCGTACGAGACAACTCGTGGAATGAAATAGAATGTTAAATGTTTACAATGTGTTGTGTACCGCTATTATATTATACGTAAAAGCTCGATTCCACTCAAACCGATTGTGCTGATCATGCAAGTTTACGTACATAGAAAGAACGGTTTTGCTAAAGTAGATCTAAAAATTTAGCTATAGATGTAAATTTAAAATAATTTTGTTAGACCGCATCAAAATAATTATAATATATAGAATGCTCAAACTGATTGCTAGAATGTCAAAACTTTTTGCAGTATTGTTCATCATGCTTGAGTGATTTTTAGACATAACAAAATTGTTTTTTTCATGTAACATTTCCTTGGATGGAATCGTTCAAAGTAATGACGACATTTATGGCCAATTAGAAATTAGCTTCAAATTTTGTAAGCTTATATAAAGCCGTTATTAAAAATCAAATTAAAAGTCACCAATCAAAAATTTGCCTCAAATTATATTCAACTATCGTTATGCACAATGTCACCTCTAGTATTTTTACATTATAGGCATATTGACTTCTTAATTCTCTCTAATTCTTCAACTTCTTTTCTAAAAAAGAAAAAGAAAATATGCCTATCATGTGATCAGTTTCAGCTGGGACAAACCTCAAGGGATTTTTTTTCATAAAACCGTAATACCGAAAAAAAGGAAAAGCATTTTCTATGTCGCTTCTGTTCTTTATCTTTCTACTATCTCTAAAAAAAAGTTCAACTTTTTTTTAAATTAAAGAAGAGAAGAGATTGAAGCACAGAAGTTCTTGTTGCGGCTTTCTTGAAGAATATTTAGAGAAGTTGCACAAGTAACACCTCGCTAACTACGAGTATTGCTGTTGGCTCACCGCAATCTGCCATGATTATATACGCTGCTGTACACAGAGTATACGCAGCGTCGTCTTTCTGCGCGAACTTTCTGGAGAAAAGAGCGTAAATACGTTTCTTGAGAGAGTGATACGACCGAGCGTCAGATAGGAAATGTGAAAGTTGGGAAAGATGCGGAAGAAAATTATGCCAAGCATAAAATTTTGAAAGATTGCATCATGAAAACTGTAAACTAAGTAGAATCGTATGATTTTTATTTTCAGAGAACAAAGCTTTTTAAAACATATTTCTATGCGAAGAGATAATTGAAAAAGTTGTTTTTGCATTCATATAGGAAATATGCAAGAGAATTTATAGCAATTATGCACAATGAGTATTCCAAGTTGTTGAATTTATACCACAAGAAATAACGCTTTAATTTATGAATATTAATTTAATAATGTATTTATACGTGTGTATGCGCGCGCGCGCGCGCGCGCGTGTGTGTGTGTGTGTGTGTGTGTGTGTGTGTGTGTTTAGATATTACAAAATGAGAAGTCACATTAAGATCTCGAGGCGAACTTGTTAATCAAGAAAACGTTAATGAACGTTCTTTATCCGCTCTTAATCTCGCGTGATTAATTCTCGGACGGATTTTGCATAATTTATTGCATTCGATTTGTAAAGAAGTTTTCTTGCTCTCGTATTATGTTGTTTTAAATCTTATAAATGTCCATGAAAACGCGTGATCGTAAAAGTTGGAGCAACGTCGTTACTTTGTTCGGCTACACCACTATCATTCACGGATATCAAATCTTGGACAATTTCAATTTGTAAGTTTGTGGGGAGGAGCAAAATCGCTGTAACTTCGCCGTACCTATCCACGAACTTTATTTCTGCTCGTTTCTGGTCCGCCGAGTGAACTCGAAAACTCATTTTCCGAGTCAAGGAGGCGCGAGAAGCAGTCCCTCGTGCTCTTTCAGCCGGGCGAGAGATCGCCGGCTTGTAAGTGACTTTGTTTATTAACGGCATACTCCCGAATTTCTCGCGCGGCCATCATCCAAGGAATGTGAAATATGCGCGCAACAATACGGTGCAAAGTACGAGTATGTGCCGACATCGAGCCGAGATAAAAGTGATTTATTTTGTGCCGCGCTGTAATACCTCGAATGTTGCACATATCACGGCCAACGTGCCATAATTTTGAGAAAAATAACGCGTATAAAGCTTTATGTACAATGTTTTAAAATTGTAATTTTTTTCAGAAGTACGCCTATTTTTTAGCCCTTGTCGTACGGACATCCAAGGTAAAATTTATAGCGTACATTATGAAACCCTGATGAATTTTTTTAATAAATTTTCTCACATTCGAGCGACTTGACGATGCGTGGCATTTTCGATCTTAGACGTAAATGTTCATGCCGAAGGGGAAATAAGTACTTCTAAAGGTTACCAAGGAGTACTACCGCATTTGCTCCGATTTCCGACGGCTGAGGGAATCGAGTTACGCTTTGACCTGCGACATACACGTAGGCGTCGCAGATGTTGAACGTATTGATGCAAATAATAAATAAATACCGGATCGTATATGTATAAAATGCATGAAAACCGATAGGTGTGTGTTACGTGCTGCTGTCGATGATCTAAACGTGTATGAGATGATTCCCTGTACAGAAGTAGGTCGAAAAATTGCAAGCGCAATTCTTTTACACAAATACTTCTTTTTTAGAAATTTTAATTTAAAAAATTGAAAGATTACTTTTACGTTCTAAAAACACTGAATAAAGTTTTCTTACAGTGAATCCAAACTCAACAACGTCTATCAAAATCTAGATAAAAAAATACAATATCGCGTGAGAAGAAAAAAATGAAAGGTAATAATATTTAATTATTAATATTTTTAATTCTTAATATTTTAAATATAATTTGCAAAAATATATATTATATAACTTTTAATGGCTATTAGGATACGACTTGAAAAATATTCAAGAAACTAAAGAAGATCTTCAATCTTTCTAATTATTAAACTTCTCACCGTAAATCATATAAAAAATTTGTTACAATTTAGTTTACTTTTAGATGAGAAATTACTCCATACTTATTATTAACGCCATGCATTGATACATTTTTTTATGCCGTTTAACTGAGTTTTTTTTATTTTGTCGGTTTGAAGGTCTTGAAGGTCTATCGAGCTTCACGTGATAGAATTGGTTATTGCAGATAACAGTTTTCATGGCGTTGTAAATTTCTCTTGCAGCATCATATAATTTTCAAAAATACTATTTAACTTTTTAATGTTATATTATATTTAATTTATATAGTTATTTTTAATCATTTCTATAAGTCGATTCTTCTTCTACTCAATATATCGTTAATTTAATTAAAACAATAAAATTAAATAATTTAACTCAAGAAGATGTATTAAATTGACTCAAATTTAATTAATTATTTACTGCACATGTTAATATGAATATTTACTTTGAAACTATAGGATTGATTTACATTTTGACAAACTTGAAAACAACAAAATGTTATTTAATTCGGAGGAATTGGATTACCATTGCTTCTTTGATATTTAATAGTATATTCCGTAATTTGGAATTATACAAGAAGAATTTACTCGTATATATTTATTGTTACCGCCATGTATTGGCACATTTTTCAATGTTGCGATGGTCTGACCAAGGCTTTTTCTATTTCGTGAGGGTCTACAGAGCTTTGTGCGATGGAATTGGCAAATAGCGGTTCTCGTGGCGCTGTAAATTTCTCAACACTGCCGAGGGGAATCCTTTCGTTCGCGCGGGTCGTATAACTCTTTAATGCTCTCCAACGAGCCGTGCTTTTGCTCCTTGCCCTCCTGGAGCGGACAAGCGCATCCGTCGTTCCGCTCCAGAAGGATTCCGCTTTGTGTCTTGTCGTTTTTGTAAAAGAGAAAGGCATCCCTTTGGGCAGCTCCTTTCCGGTCGTTGAAGGGTTCTCTTATTATAAATACGCTATTTTGTTTAGCTGCATATTGTGCTACACGAATTTCGTGACTGTGCAATTACAGTTGCATCGAGGTTACCCTGAATTTTAAGCAGATCCTTGTAATGATGTTCGCTATTGCAAAAGTTTATACATATTTATATGTATGAGATTTGTAAATTAAATTGGAACACGGACAAATGGAAGAAAAATTATAAATATTTTTGTGATAATGCGTTTTGCTATAATATATCGTCGCTATTCTCTTGTAACGTTGACATGTGTTAGTCCGACTATCTCGTTGTTAATTATGCGATTGATTCTTTTTAAGAATATTACTGACTATTACTGGACACACTGTTTATAACATTTTCATACTTTGTGATAGTTCTCCGATCCATGGAAATTTTAATATTCAGTCGGGCAGCTGACTGGGAATAATTTCCATCGGTCAACGTACAATCAGTGATAATTAACTTACCTTTATTTTTATTTTTACTTGATTTTTATCGTTTCACTTTACTGCGAATTGCGACTGCAATTATAATAAATCTGAAGATGGCTCGATCAAGAAGCTGAAACATATAATTTTTAATTTTTATTTTTGTAAGACATTTTATATATTATACTATTAGGTGTACAACTTTGCTTTTGCCATTTTTTTT
>NW_012130080.1:3360045-3361375 GCF_000143395.1 Atta cephalotes | reverse complement strand
TAATTTTATGATGCAGACACAAATCGACTAATGTTTCTATGGGGTTATGTTGACAGATGCCCAAGTTTATTGTATGACGTCTATGATCTATTTATTTCGACCACCACTTACCGCTAAATCTATAGGAAAACGGCGGAAGCAAAGTTGTACACCTAATATTAAAGATTTTTAGATTAATGATATCGAGAATAAATATTAGAAAATTTATGTGTGTTTATTAAAGTTTTACTGTTTTTGACTCTTATATGCCCTTTACTTAATTTTATTTTTACATAATATATACTTTATTGATTGATCAATCTTAGATTTATGTTACACTAATTTTTAACCCGTTTTTAAAATGTTTCACACGCCAATTAAAATTACTGTTATTAACAATTGTATATTATTAATTGTTTTTCGATTTATTAAAATTTGAAATTTATTATAGATATGGATTTAATCACAAAACAATTTTTTGAAAAAAAATGGGATTAAAAATTAAACGAATATTAAACGAAATAAACACGTTAAGTAGTTTATGACACTATTTCTAAAAAATATATTTTTTATTGCGAACTTTTAATGAAATTACATATTTAAAGTATAAAATAATTAAAAAAATGAGAAAGAACGAAAATACATTAAACAATATTCATATAAAATAATATTTTATAACAATTCATATTTTTCGTTGGGATATAAAAACATCCCAGGTTATTTCCAAATTAAATTAATAAAGAAAATATAAAAATATAAAAGAAAACTTTTAAGTATTGTATAATATCCAATAAATATAATATACACATTGGAAGTGCGATATATTGTAACTGGCAATATTTATTTTTTTTACTATCATGCAACAATATTAGAGATTCCTAGGTTGATTACAATAAGTTTCGTCGATAACATCATCATGCGAGCATCGGAATGTACTCCACCTTGTGCGCCGTGAAAAAAAAAAACGATGTATGACGTTGGTGGACTGTTATGAAATCGGAAATCGAGTTGGTGTATCGTAACATGCCGAAAGGACGTTGATTTCCGTCAGCAGTGTAGCAGTGCATGGTCCGCGTAGTATTAGAACCGGTAAAAAGAGCTAGGCGAACTTATCAGGAATCATTCGCGATGCCGGGGGTTTCATCCAGATATTTGCCAGCTTCGTGCCATATATTTACAATCGAGTCCTTACGACAACACAGCACATTTCTTTTTACTTTGTTGTCCAACCTCAGCGACTCACGAATCGGAAAGAGAGGCAGGATAAGAGGCGGGAGTGTGAGTCAGGGATGAAAGTGGGATAGAACGAGAGAGAGAGAGAGAGAGAGAGAGAGAGAGAGAGAGAGAGAGA
>NW_012130080.1:3356456-3360025 GCF_000143395.1 Atta cephalotes | reverse complement strand
GAGAGAGAGAGAGAAAGGGAGACAGAAAGAGAGATTCGTTATTGATTCGAACTCGACACAGCTTGGGTACAGTCGTAGCAGACCGTTGCCGTCATTGTCGTCGTCGTTGCCGTCGTTCTCGTCGTCGTCATTGTCGTCGTCAATGTGTATCGCCGGTACTTAGAGGCTGTCGGCAGGCACAGGCGCACGCAAAAGAGCTCAGTGTAGCCGGATTAGATCGTGACGACCGATGACGAGAACGGAATGACCCCGATATGTTATCGACGTATAATCTCGAGAAACGCGAACGAGCCGCGCATTCACACTGGGGACATACGTTCCCTCGTGATTGTTAAGAATGCAAGAGGATTTGAAGGGTTGCGTTAGGATGGATTGCTGCACATACCGATCGATTGCTAAATTGTGACGAGTGCTTGATACACACAAAAAGAGCAACAGATTTATTACAACCTACACTGGGAAAAAATTCACTACGTTTTAATAAATTATTGTTTGAATTATATATATAGTAATAACGAAATATTTATTGAATGTAAACATATATTTTATACAAGAATCATTAATTTAAATATCATTTTTCATTATAAATATTTATTTACAATATGTAAATGTTTCGTTAGTATAATTACTTTAAATTTATTTATTAAAATTTAGTAAAATTTTTTTCTAGAGAGAGAGAGAGAGAGAGAGAGTAAAAAATGTTATAAAAATTTTTATGAGTTATAACATTTTTCCTCGGTTACTTTGATTGTTTTCTTTTGGAAATGAAGATTAGTGGTTGTGCACGGGAAGTTCTTATACATTATCTACAGCGTTGCGAAGATTATCTTAATTTTTTATATGAGATGGAAGAAGAAAAGCTTTGAATATGAGGTAATTTTGGGGAATAAAAGTGCGATTTATCGCACAAAGGTGCAGTATGGGTGAAAAATATAGGCACTCCATACCCAGCTTCTGTTCGAAAAATGACAGTTCTTCGCTTGGAAGTAACTCGGAAAAACCTGTTATTCAAAACTGCACGTATTCAAAATTTCTCTACGTGTCCGACACAAGGGCGATGTTGGAAATGTCGGTTACGTGGACAGCAGAAATTATACCTTCAATAAAGATCTAAAGAAAGAATATAGATATTTCTCTCGGAAAAGAATTGTATTTGCTTCTTTTTAATAATATAACTTTGCGCGTTCATTACCTTTTTCATTATTTTTCTGTTCTATAAAAGCTTAATTTGAAAGAAAGAAAGAAAGCTTGCTTGTGACATTTCAATATGCTAATCAATGAGTAAACCACGCACGTGGAAATCGTGCGGAGCCACGCGTTGCATTAAAATGATCTGAAAATGAAATTAGACGAGCGAATAAATTGACAAATTCTCGCGCGACTGTAATTTAATTCAGCAACACGTGGATTGAAAAATTCATTTGTGTTATCGAGAGAAAGACGATAGCATTTTCATATTTGGGATAACGAAGTGCATTGGAGTTAAAATTCGCCGATAATAACTATCATCAGATTCATGAAGATTCATGAAAAAAATCCACATCGAAGTAGATGAATTGACGATCCGATCAGTCTTTAATTTTGATAAATGAATTCGTGAAGGAATACAGCCGCTTTTAACGAGCTACGTTGTGCTTATGCAGCTTTTTTATCGCCCTCTACGCTTCGAGGATATATCGGTCGCGCTATGAAAATAACTTCTGTTCTTCGATTATCGCGTCGCGAGTGGAATTCATTTAACGCGATAGTTTACGTGCGTTCCTGTGCGCAATTGCTTCCTGTCATTATGCACTTTTATAATTAGTATAATTAATGGAGTTTGCATACGAAAAGAATGATTTTGGTGAGGTATAAAAGTTTAAATATATAATAAATACAGATTTGAAAATAATTTTATTGGATTATCAAAATAATTATGTAGAAAACTCAAGCGTAATTAGCAATGCTGCCAAAAGTTTTGACATTGTAACGATCAGTTTGAGCGTCCTATGTAATTACTTTTTTTTACAACAAAATTATTTTCGAATTTGTTTCTAGTTAAATTTTCAATTTTAACAAAACCGTTCTTTCCATATAGATACAAATCCGAAAGCCAAACTAAAATAATTACGTAGACTCTCAAACTGATTGCCAAAATATCAAAACTTTTTGTAGCTTTTCTTATCACGATTGAAATTTCTACAAAACTATTTCGACAGCCCAATCAAATTATTTTCAGATCTGCATCTAGCTAAATTTTTATATATTTCAATAAAAATATCTTTTCCATGATAAGTAATACAAACTATACAGATACGTAATACAAATTACGAAGAAATCTGATATGATTCTTGAGATAATGTGAAATAATCATTAATATATGTATATGCAAATTTGATCATATTTAATATTTAATTTAAATCGTGCACACATATCGCAGCAATAATTCTCTGATATTGTCGAGCTAATATAAATTATTATTCGCGCAACCGCGACACTTATCTTGCTTTGTAGCCAGCGTTTCTCTATTCTTGCGATAATTGCTCGTTTGTTATTGATTAATCACGTCATTACTGCTGTTATAACTATATAACGTTCAATGTTGATTTTTAATTTGATTATCTTCAATGCAAAATTAATTACGCTAATTACTTTTTCAATGTATAATAAGCAGTTATTGCATTTATTCCGTGTTAAGCTAATAATTTGTTGAATGTATAATGATCGTTCCCTTTTAACTTCTCCGGTCGAACGTATTGCAACTTGATTGAAATTTATTGTTAGAGCAGTAATGATTCAAACTCGAACATTTTCTGATGAAGAACAATTTCATTTCCGTTTTTATTCAATATATTCTAATCTGTAAGAACGTTGGAAAATCATCTGTGTAAAAAACGTATGCTACGAATTATTCAGATAGCATAAAGTACGTGAACTATTCGCTCTCGAGGGGATGTTAAAAATCCATTTCTTGGTATCGACATAGATATATTTGGTTCCTCTTCTTATGAAAGCCGTCCATTTTAGGGCGGAGCCTCTGCCAATCCGCTTCCAACGAAGAGATATGTATCTAAAGGGATACTTTTACGGCTTTCAAGCGTATCCTTTATATTTATATGGAATCTTTTTATATTTATATGGAAATGAGGCTGCGAAGTCACGCGGCCGAGGTATGATAATTGGTGTGCGATTTAGAGCTTGGGACCGATGTCTCATGTCGCAGCGGAAACGTCGCAGTCGACGCGGCACTTACTATGTCACCGCACACAACGTCTCCGCGTGCACATACCTCTCCATCTTTGCATTGATTACTCCATTGTGGTTCGTTAATGACGTCAGGTTGCTGCAACAACAATAACCTGCGGCACGAAGCGGTTCGCTCAACGTCAACGATTAATTCCGACGGAATTGATGGCATAGCGATAATGGGTCGAATATAGGCGCGATGCAGAGAGAGAGAGAGAGGGAGGGGGGAGGAGAGAGAGAGGAGGAGTAGTAGTATACGAGAGAGTAGACACACGAGAGTAGAGTAGAGAGAGGAGCGAGACGAGACGAGCGAGACGAGCGAGGAGAGAGAGAGAGAGAGAGAG
>NW_012130080.1:3347158-3356369 GCF_000143395.1 Atta cephalotes | reverse complement strand
GAGAGAGAGAGAGAGGAGGGGAGATTGATACAGAGATGGACACACAGATAGACAGAGAGCGAGAAAGAGAGGGAGAGGGAGAGAGAACCTGTTCATGTGTTCACGATATGGTCGCGATGGGAATTCGAGATGAAATGATATCTCGTTTATCTCGATATTTCCGGCGCGAGTAATCCCGTCACGCTTAAATGTACGCTCGAATGGGCGAAAACCTTGATCGAAGATAGAGGAATTTCCCGACGAAGAGAAATGTCCATCCTTACCGCTTGCAAAAAGTTGCCCACGGTTTATCATCCTCGCGGCTACGTGCCAGAAGCGAGATGTATATGTGCAGTTGTTTCCCTGCATGTGCGTTTCACTCAGAGACAGAGGGAAATGGCAAAAAGCGGAAACTGGTAGCAGAAAGTGCAGGAGATGGCTCGTTACGCGCTTCCATCATGCGTTTCGGGCAAAAACGGCGAGGACGGTTTCGTTCACGACGTCGGCAGTGTCGGCACAATATACGTATACATGTTCGAGTGCCGCCATTCGTGGAGGCGTGCGTGCGGAACGATGACGGATTGCCCATCTGGAATATCAAACAATCGTTCAATAAAGCGCGTCCGTCACGACGTTGTGTGTCCCAATCGGCGTCGATCTAG
Source organism: Atta cephalotes (assembly GCF_000143395.1). Lineage (NCBI taxonomy): Eukaryota > Metazoa > Arthropoda > Insecta > Hymenoptera > Formicidae > Atta > Atta cephalotes. The sequence goes on along the minus strand of NW_012130080.1, from coordinate 3,355,728 downwards.
TAAAAAAGCGGTAGTAGAAAAAGAAAAAAAGCGATGTTAGATTCGATATCCCATCCAGATGCTATTTAATAGTGACCACACCTTATACACTCGTGCGATGTTAATATTTTTCTGCTGCAATAACAGAGCTGCTTATAGTAATATCGATCCTCGCGCATTTGCCCGACAATATAAATTACGCACGCGAGACGCAAATATGATTCCTATTACGCTATTTTTCATAGCTCGTTGTATCACCTCTTTTGTAACGCATGGATTCAAAATAAAGTTACAAAAACATTTCGGAATGGCCATTTTAAACTTGCTAAAATGATTATACTGCTTATATCAAATCAGTACTGAAAGATGAATCTATTTTTGTTGTCTCGAGTTTATGGAAAATATGTTTCTAAAAAATAAGTACGATGTCAAAAACTAATAACTACGATGTCAAAAAAGGAAGGGAAAATCTCAATTCTCTTGCCATAATATACGTTTTAATGTGTTATATTTCGGATTAATTAACCCTCTACAGTACAATGGTTTATTTTGGATTCACTTAATTATAAATCTCTTTGTCAGAAAAATGTTAAACAATTCAATTTTCTTTATGTTACATCTACAAATTTGGATCGTTCTTATTAAAATACACTTAGTATTCGATAATACTTACAAACTATTCGTTACTTTTTACGAGTAATACGATTTTGATTTTACATTATATTATAAATTTTCTTTGAATTATCGTTTCTTGAAATTAATTAGTGCCTTCTAATTAACATAAATTAAACGGATCTTAGGAGTTGCGTACAATCAAAGGGAAATAAGGATAAGGAATAGAAACAGGAAATCAGTTACACCGAAATGCACATTCTAATAGGATGAAATCTATTATTCTGTTTCCCTGTTCTTTTGATTGCGTACAACCAGATTGTGGCATTAGTATTATAGATTTTGTTAGCTCCGGAAAGTTAAATACACTGAGATAAAATATAGTCAATTTTAATAAATATTTAGTTGAATACTGCCAACTAAATATTTATTAAATATAAAGACGTATTTATTTGATACAAGAAACATTAATTTGATTTAACAATCATTCATTTTACTGAATGGATATTTATTTATAGTAAATGTTTAGTTGGCAATATTGAACTAAATATTTATTAAAATTGACTATATTTTTTCTCAGTGTAAGACTTACTATATTTTTTTCATTCTCAATTGAAGGAATATTTAGAAATAATGGTGACGAATTTTAAATGTATATCTCAAAATTCCTGATCCGCTTACGTTCGTTACATATCCATGCAAATACTAGGAAATTGTTATGTTACGATATTAATAGTAACAGTAACTACTGTAACCGCTACATTTATGCGAATTTTCGGAAGGCCGTCCGTTGAAATTTATGCACCGAATAAATTTTATATGTCCGTTCGCTCGTTCGCTTTTTAACACGGTGATGCGCGCACGTGTTCGTCGCGAATACTTTGTATCGAATTTAATATCTCATCGCGTATTTGTGAAAATGGTACGCATACTAAAGCAATATATAATATAGCGATTTGTTTGATTTTAATTAATGAGTTGTCATCCGTTGGAATTTTGTGGTAGGATCCACAAATTGCATCTGACACGAAATTATTTCGAGCAAGTGCGCAACGACGGCAATGTTAAAGTGAATGAACTCACGATGATTTTGTTTGATAAATTACTATTGAAGAATCATAGATGTGTTTTTTTTTAATTGTTATAAATAAAATTTTCGTATTAATAGATGTTTTATACATCGAGAAAAAAATTGTTCATTTAATTAAATTAATTTAATTCGTTTTTATTTTTTTTCGATAAAGAATAGATGTATTTAAGTTAAACATATTATATTTTACTTACTGAATTACTGAATTACTGAATATATTCTTCAACGAAAGAAGTAAAGACGAGTTAAATTAATTTAGTTAAATAAACAATTTTTGTCTCAGTATTTTGAATATAATTAATAAATCGCAATAATTAATTAAAAATTAATATGGAAATTTATAAAATAATTATGTGCTTCAATATTTAAATCCAATGTTTGGTTGCGCGTTAAATATAATTAACCGTAAAAAAAAAACGCAGTGAATTATTATTACTATTATAACGAGATATTGTATTTCAACGGAATAATAGAAATCTTGTTGATGTACATTAATCTAAATTGAGCTTTTCATCTGAGTTCGATCAATGTCGAATCTTTTTGGAATTTTTTATAAATTTATAAAGTAAAAAAACACGCACTATATATGGAACTGTATAACGTAAACGTTTTATACGCGAATTTTTTAATTTCCCGTTCACTGAAACGATCGCAAGAGGCGGGGTATCTGCTAGGTAAATGTTTGGAGAAATTTTAATATTGTTTTATATTATATATTCGCTTTGCGAGATGGGATGAGACGTTTTCAGGCATATCGAGTGTACCGCCGATGTGAAACAATTCTGGTGTCGAGGCGGAAATTGTGGAGAATGTAATAGTGCGGACTATGTTATTTTATACAACTAGTTATTATTTCATTTGTAAAATGAGAATTGCCAGCACATTTCCATTTTCTAATAACAACGGTCTGTAATTTCGTGATTATCGCGCTGTTTATTCTCGTACGGTCGGCCGGCCGACCACATGAATATTCCTATAAGCAGTTGAATTGTGTTCGCTGGAAAATCTGTACCTTCCATAAATTATATGGCGCGGTCGCTCACCGCCCCGAAAGATAAAATATTCAGCTTTGATATGGAAACGCATTATTACCATAACGTCGTCGCGCGATTCGATTCCGTTTCCTGCTTTAATCAGTGCGATAAATCTAATATGCCTTGACCGTTAACCCGTTTCCAGATTGTACAGATATGTAGCCAAATATCGTTTATAATATCTCTGTGGAACTTTTAATAATTCTGAAAATGTTTATCATAATAATAATATTACAAAAAAATGTGGAGGTCTCATCAAAATTGATCAGAAAAATTTTCAGAATTTTTAGCAATTACAATATTGAAACTGACATTTTATATAATTATGTAAAAAAATTATTGACCTGTAAATTTGTTATATAATGTTTTTGTTACCAAAAGCTTTTAGTTGAATAACGATGTTGACATAAAAGTGATTACACGATCTTGCTTGATTTTGAATAATAAAACGACCGATGCATTTGGATTCTTCTGAGATCTCAATTGGAGAATTTAATATGACGCCAGAGAAGATCGTCATTGACAAATGCTGTTTGCTCTAAATATTTACGTACTATTGGCAATATGCCCGTTGCCAGTCTTTTATATAGACGCATTACTTTTTGATCTCGTCACGCCCGATTTTTATGTTCAATCGGACATTTTTTGTTCCGATGTTTTCTACCGTGTAAAATTGTTTAATATCAATTATATTATAAACCAAATATTAGTTTTATTTTCGAAGATATTAATTGAAAGGATTGGAAATCAATCCATCGTCTCTCTATTGTTGTTTTTAATTTCATATTTATAATCGTTTATTGTTAACCTGGCTAACGAAAATTTTCAATGTTCTTTTTTTCTTTAATTGGCATCTATAAAATGTTATGCTACTATCTCAACTATTTTCTTTATGCAAATAATTGCAAAACGTTTTTATGAAAATGCAAATAAATTCACGTAGTTAACTTAAAATTTAACAACGGAGCTATACTTTCGTCTTGACATTTTCGTTAGAGAGTGATCGACTTTAAATTTAGAAAAGAATTTATTATTTAAATTTGATAGAATTGGAACGTTTTATTAAAAACGAATGCATGAAGAACAAGCGAATGAAAGCAAATGTTGAATTTGAAGAGAAAAAAAACTTGATTTTTTAATTCGCATTCCAAAAGCGAAGGGACAAAGATCATAAGCGTCGCGTCATATAATTTGAGGTCTGCTTAAAATGGATGAGGAGGCACTTTCGTAGATTAAGGACAGTTTGCAGTGAGCAGCAAAATAAACGTTGGAGTACGCGGTGTCACTTCAAATCGCAATAAATGATGGATCGCTCTCGTCCGGAATATCGGCGTGCCATGAGCTTGAGGGACGCATTATTCTTGCTGTAATCTCGACCACTTCCTTTCACGTGCTTGCGACACGGCCAATTTACGTCTCTTTTTTTTCTTCGGCTTCACACGGCATTTAAACGCGAATGGAATTTAAATGATATAGGTCAGCGGTATCTTTCGATCTCTGTGCTTTCATGCCCGGATTATTACGTCGGAGTCTCATCTGTTTTGTTTCAGGACGTACACGGCGCGGTCTTTAATTAGATTAATTGCGCCTGGTTTCGCGTGTTCGCTCATTCTCTCATTCAACTTTTCGTTGTCTTCCACAAATATTTCTGGTATTTTTTTTTTTTTTCCAATTCTTTTGCAAAGTGCTGTCAACGGTTTTGTTCAATTAATTTTTTTTTCTTGCCTTGTCGTATGTGCGTGATATGTGTATTTGTTTATTCATAAAATGGTTAGTTACTCGCCAGCGTTTTTGTTTCCGAACTAGGATTGAGAACTGACTTTTTTTGTTTGTTTGTTTAGAAAGTCCATTACTGTTCTTTTAACTATATTCATTAAAAATATATGTTGAAAAACAAGAAATAAAATGAGACATTAATCGTTGAATAGATAAATGTTCCAAACAACTCAAACAAATTTAATTTTTAATTATATTTTTTAATAGTATGTATAGATTTAAATCTACATTATTTATATGTTTATGAGATAGAAGAATGTAAAAATATTTAAGATCTTGGGCATTTCTTTTTATTTTTCTTTTCCAGAACGAAATAATTTTAATAAGATATCTATAATGTGGAATGCTGTAGCCACCTATTTAAAGATTAATATCATGACGGAATAAAATTGATCTGACTGTTTGTTCATCGTTACAGAATACTTCTTCAATTCATTAACAATAATAAAAGATTTTATTAAGACCGACATGAAAATTAAATACTAAATATAAGCATATTAAATACTAAGTATAAGCCTATAATGGTCAAAACTAAATCTTCTCAATGTCTAAATAATTCACAGTGAATTATCTATATCCTATATATGTATATGCATACCATGTTTTTGTAGTTATTCAAAACGTTGTAGGCTTGAATATACTTATACTTAGTATTTAGTTCATTAAATTGAGCATCGATTAATCTAAATGAGACTAGTCTCTCACTCGACGCTTATGCGGTGAATTATAGAGATTAGACGAAGTACCCTCGTCAAGCAACTTGGCACGAAGCTTTGATCATGTCGGATAATATCGTGGTGACAATATATGTACATTAAAGGGTACGTAGGATACAGAGGTATGTATCGAGTAACCTAAACCCATAATGAGATAATGCTCTTAATGTACGTAATAGTTTCATGCATATGAAAGGAAGTTTTGAATAGCGAAGTATATGCCAATGACAAAGTCATGTCTCACGTTTAATTGAGTTGTCATGTTTGAGATGAGAAATTTAGATCTTAATTAACATTTCCTATTTTCTGATTAACGATCCTTTCCGAAATACTGAATGACTTGACAACGGGTTAATTTATCTACCACAAGATAGTGAGCATATACCGATGCCTCAGCGTCTCAGTAACTCGAGTTAGGATTTCCTTATCTCAGCTAGCGCGAGTTTGAGTTAATACAACTTCATCGGGTGTCGGGTATGAGAAGCGTCTGTATCCATTATGGCCTCTCCGATTAAACGATGTCCTGCTGCGGTAAGTGCGAAATTATTCGATCGTGTCCGCTCGGAGTATCTGCGTGGGCGAGGTGAAGTCGATCGTATTTTTAGTTGCTATTTTTAGCACGTACTTGCGTCTGGTAAGTAGCGCAGAACACGTTAGATGGAATTTTGCAATTCTAAGAAAGAGTTTTAAATAATTTTAACGACGTTAATATTTGTCGCTAATGCACGGAAAGAACAATCTTGCTGAAGCACGGAAAGAACAATCTTGCTGAAGCGAAAAAGCTAAATAAATATCTGAAAATAATTTTGTTTGGACTCGAATAATTATGCAAGACGCTGGTTGCTACTTAAAACTTTTTTAGCATTATCATCAACGCTTGAGTTCGTACTAGAAATTGAAATGGAGATTGGATTGAAATTTAATCAATCAGAAGAAAGAAAACCAATCTCAAGTTTAAAGAATTTGCTTTGATTGATCAATCTAATCTCAATTTATAGTCTGTTACGGATTTTAAATGTTCTATACATACATAATTATTTTGATGATCCAACAACAAAATTATTTTTAGATCTATATCTAGCAAAATTTTTAGATAAATCGTTCTTTCTGTATAGAATTGCGAAATATTTTGTTAGCGAAGCATTGTTACGCATTGAGCGATCTTAGATCGCCTTTTGTGTATCGATAATTTTATGCTTACTCTGCTATGAATTTCTATCCTTTCCAATGGCTTAGCGAGTTCGATTAAATTTTCTGAGATAAAGATATGGCGTGCTGTGCAGCTGTTTTATGTTTCGACAATTTTGCTAATCGCAAACCAGAAATTTTGCATGCTGAAGAATTTTGCTTACACTTTCTCGGATTCGACTTCGTCGAATCGCTGACCTGCTATCGTGCGTTCGTTTCACTTGCAGCGACGGCTTCCAACAGCACAAAACTTTTTTGGAGTCGTTCAAAAGAGAAGGAAAGGAAGATTAACCTACTAGTGACTGGACCGACACTGTGTAAGCCCTATACGTCAATCTACCGAAAACCTCTGGCTTATCCATCCTGGCTTACCCACTAATTCGGAGTCCACGACCTGTCAGTGAGAGAAAAAGAATGGGATTCTTCGGTGGTTTTCTCTCGTGTATCTGTGTTTTCATCAAATACAATAGAACTTATTTCCTATACTTACTTTGCGCGACGCAAAAAAATTCTGCGAGATATTGATCACTTATCAGATATTGCGAGTCTATTGACTACTTCAATAGTTTGTTCTGGCATTGGCAAGAATAGTACAAACAAATGAATGTTGCGCATAAACCAGATACACGTAACATTGCTTTTTCCGAAAAGCCAATTTCATTCACATAGCTAGCTTGAATAGTTGAGTAGACGATGCGATTCACTTTTTCGGAAAAAACAATTTTGCATCTCGATACATGTCGATCAATCATCTTCGGATTATGTACCTTGTTTGTCATATCGTCATTTCTCATCACCATTTCTTCTTACCACCTCGATCCAATTGCAGTTATCGCAAAAGGAAAAACGTTTCTACAGAATGAAAAATAACGAAGGTGTCTGCGTGATACGAAGTATTCGGATCGAATTCGTAGCAGATTCACTGTATTCAAGTACAGTCATGTCGCGAATGTGACAGAGAAATTTTCACAGAGATACACGAATATCCTCGTTTGCGAGACGCTGTCAGGGAATTGTTAAGGTGCACGCACACGTCGTGTGATATATCTCGGCGCGGTGAGAAATTGCGGCGTATATTTGACTTGCAAACGATGATCGCGGTTTCGTCTTAAGCCTCGGGACGCGGACATTTATATATCTTGATATTCTAAAAGTTTCGGCGAGGTATTCCGGGGAAACACGGTTTGAATCTGATGTGAGGGAGATACCTCTACTACTGAACTACTGAAAACAATGGGAGGAAGTTTTCTGCCTCCGCTATTCCTAAGTGGTGAGAAACGCTATATATGTAGGACAATATATGCGAATCGATAAGTGCGCACTGTGGTTTATATATATAACTATATATATATATATATATATATGTTGTATACAATGTGATTTATATACAATATATATATATAAACCTTATATATGTACATACATATATTGTGTATATACATACAAAATGTTCTAGAAATTGTGATATAACCGGAAAGAAGATGATGCCTCATGTAAAAGTAAGCCGAAAATAAAGAATAAAATTTTTTTGTACAGAATTCTGTTTTCGAGAAAGTCGAGTTCGTTAAGTACATGTGTACTTAACGCGCACTTGACTAGCCATAATCTGCTTGGTTTACCCAACTGCCCACCACTATTTCTATTTGTATCTTTCATTCGTCGAGCAAGAATTTATCTGCGACAGAAAAGCCGATATTTTTAGCAGTTTCTAAAATATCAGCAGTTAATAAAATAAATATATTATTATAAATAGCAGTTAATAAAATAAATATATTATTGAAATACTTATTTGCACGTTATTTTATATCAAATGATTCAAACTGGTATAAAAATAGTGGTAAATAATCAATGAATCAAGTAGATTAATAGCTTGTCAAGTGCTTGTCACGCGCATACTTAACGAATATTCAAACTCGATTTTCTTGAAACAAAACTATATACAAAAACTATATACAAAAAAATTTTTATTCTATATTTTCGACTTATTTTTATTCAGAATTACTCCTTTTCCGATTATATACGGTTTCCCGAACGCTTTGTGTGTGTGTGTGTGTGTGTGTGTGTGTGTGTGTGTGTGTGTGTGTGTGTGTGTGTGTGTGTGTGTGTGTGTGTGTGTGTGTCGTGTGTGTGGTCGTGTGGTCGTGTCGTCGTCGTGTCGTCGGTCGGTCGGTACGT
>NW_012130080.1:3341437-3346991 GCF_000143395.1 Atta cephalotes | reverse complement strand
AATATAAATAACTAATAAAATTAAAATTTAATTAATATTATTACGTACTTTATTTATTATAGTATACTTCTTACTTACTTATAGTTACGTACGTACGTCGTGTGTGTGTGTGTGTGTGTGTGTGTGTGTGTGTGTGTGTGTGTGTGTGTGTGTGTGTGTGTGTGTGTGTGTGTGTGTGTGCGTGCGTGCGTGCGTGCGTGCGTGCGTGCGTGCATGCGTGCGTGCATGTATGTATCAAAGGAAAATACAAGCGTCTAAAACGGAAGACAGATCGAAGATTTCCTTTGTGCAGAACATTCGCATTAATTTTTGCCGCTCTAGGGTTTTCTATTTCTACGTATTCGGCATTGAATTTTTATGCAGTAGCAGTTTTCTTGCATTTCATTATCCGACACGTCATATATTGAACGTGATAATGTTAAAAGATACGCGATTTTATTTTCTATATATATTATATGTACATTTTAAGAAGAATATTGTTTACATTTGTGATCGTATTAAAGTTAAAAAATTATTAATTACATTATTGAATCAGAATATTTTTGTTTCACGATTATTGTTGCGTCACGATTATCTGCCAGTGCTTTTTGCAAATTACTCGACTGCAGACATTGTGAAGCTTAATTACTAATCAAATACAATTCACCTCGTTCTGTTTTCATGTTTACAGTCCGACTATATTCTGCATTTAGCAATGGTCACTAGACTAATAACATTTGCGAGATGCAAATCGAAATGGGCTCGGCTTTTGAAACGTTTAAATACTTTATAAGCGAGTCGTACTATCAAAATTTTTACAATAATCGGTCAATCAGATTAATTCTTTATGAGGAAACGAACAACATTTAAAATTGGGACCGATATAATGAAATGTCAACTCTTGATGCCGGTTTGAATATATTTTAGATTATCTTTGCGTATCCTCTACACACGTGCACAGTTACGTGCTCCATTTTCAATAGATAGAGATAGTATCGATCAAGCGCTTTACAAGCGCTTGCAAGCAGATCAGGCAGTCTGCAAACTGAAGAATAAATAATCGCGATGCGCTGGAATCACTGCAATCAGTGCAAAGCCGAATTGCAAAACAACAACCGTTCTTCCCTTCCCAAGGGTCGCTCGAATAATGAAGAGGTACAAAAAGCAGCTTCAATGAAAAAAAAAAAATGACTTTTTTCCGCTTAATGAAAACATTCGTGCATGATCATTAAAGAAGATTAAAAAAAATATCCCCTTCCACAGTGTGCAGTTGTTGTTTGTCGGTATTATTTACGTAGAGCATAAATTACGTCTCTGAGCTAGTTACGTAATTATCTTGTAGCACTTGCAATTCCCGCAGAATTTACGTGGGCGATTTTGCATAATGGTCGCGTTTCAGACAAAGTGTGAGCCCGAGCTGTTCTCTAACAGTTTGGAAATTCGGCGAAAGTTTAGTGTGCCAGTCAGTCGTGTAACTATATCGCAGTACGAAACAATGGATAGTTAGACGTCTCACGTTACGTCGTACAACGGATCTTAAATCTTCCCCAAGCCTGATCCCCAAACCTGACTAGAATGTAGCATAGAATTGGGACAAACATCTGCTGAAAAGGTCATTTTTCTTAAAACGCAATGTTTACCAGAGTTGCCACAAAACTGGAAATCAGGAAATTGTCAGAGAAATTAAAAACGGTCAGGGAAATTAGGAAAAAGTCAGGGAATTTTGCATTTAATTTCTTGAAAAATTAAAATTCTTGGCTGTAATAAAGTTTGATATGTATCTCACATGTAATTTGAAATACCAACTTAACAGTTAGAAATGCATGCAGTATCAGCAAAATTAATAATAATTTGCTGTGTTAAATTGATCTCTCAAAATATTTAATGGTTTCCAAATCAATACAAAAATACAAATACTTTCAAAATATTATTGAAAGTCAAAGAAAATCATGGAATTTTGGGACGAGGAATGGTTTGTGTTAATTCTGTTTATACAAATTTAGGAGAGAAGGACAAGAGAAGAGATATCCATTTGTTGAGTATTAAGTCGAGCAGCTAGGAGCTAAGAGCTTTTACATTTCATGTCGGAGTTTCGGTTTTACGATTCTGGCCGGGAGAAATGGTTAGAAACGCGCGATAAACAGAGAAAGAAAAGCGCGAGAAGAGAAAAAACGAGTCGTGCACAGAGTCACGTTTTTCTTTTATGACGGTATATCCAACTGCTCGCTCCTCGTATATGCTAAGAGACGGCTTTGAAAACTCTGCCCCTTTTCGACGCTGCTGGCCGCCGCCGGTGTTTTCCTACGTCGACTCCACGGCCCACTCTCTTTTACTGACTACGCTTACATGAGGCTATCCACCCTCGTATATGCTTTGAAGCGCCGGGTAAGCTGCGGGAGTAATCTGAGAGCTCGGTACACACGAGCTCGCGCAGGATACGCCTCATTCATAATTTACAGGACGCTGGAATACGGGGAGAGCACCACTGTTTCTACGCGCTTCTGCGCGCCGCGGCGCCAATCCGCATATCCATCATTGTCCACTGCATTAACTCGATTATCCTTATATGTTTCGCTTTTATTATGTTATATATCTACCTTGCGTGCTGCGAGCGAAATTTTTATCATCAGAATCATTATTACGATCTCGCGATGACCTTTCTATCCATTTTTCTTTTGTTTTCAAAGTGCAAAGCACATCAATGCTGTCTTTTTATTCGTGACTCGTATTTCCATTTTACCGCTATCTTTATATTCTAACGAATTTATACGTGTTACCATTGATATCTTCATTTTACGAATTTTTACTTGTTTTTGTATCGCGCAAAGAGGATTTCCATCGTTCTTATCGTTGTGACTTTATTCTTCGGATATTTATTACCGCGCAATTTCTGCAGATGATATTGGTTTATATTTTATTCTCGTAGAAATTTTTTAAATTTTCTTTTATCTGTACAATTGTTCTTTGTTGCGTTCTCTCTGTACAGTTTTTAAAACCTCATTTCTTTCTATAACATTTTTGTTTAATTAAAGTAAATTCATATACACAGAAGGGACATAACGGAATATCTCCCTCGGATTTTAATAAGCTCTGAATATATTAAAATATAAAAAAAAAGAGACTTTATAGATTTTCTCGCACAAAGGTGAAACTCTCTAAAAAAAGGTCTTTTTTTTCCTAAGTGAATACCTAAACCGTCCCAAAAGATATAAAAAAGGTGTTTTAAATCGATAATGTTTTAAATAAATAAAAGTTAAATGGTTTCAAAAATATTTTATAATAATAATAAAAAAAATTTGTTTGTATTATAAATTTTTGAGTTAAAAAAAATTTATTATTATTATAAAGTACTCTTGAAACTATTAAAATTTTTATTTATTTTTATTTTATATTTTTATTTATTTTTATTTATATTTATTTATTTTTATATTTTTATTTTATTTTTATTAAAAATATTTTTTAAATGATGAGACAAATTTTGATGGTTAGGTATTAGAAAGAAAAAAACTAATATTTTTTCAGGAGAAAGTTTCCATCCCCTTAATGTACGAAAAATCTTATAAAAAATACATGTTTCATATTTTGGAGGAGAATACTTGGTTTCTTTGTAAATAAGTTTCTTTCTAGAATATACTAATATCATTCTTGGTTTTTATTTAGCGCAAACTTTTTCATGCCAAGAAACATTTATGTCATTTCGTAATATAAATAGCACAAGATAAATAGCAAAGTGAATAATCATAACAAATGAAAAAGAAGAGTATGAATAATTATATGTTTTCAGGTCTTAAGTTCTTAGAGATTCTCGGAATAATATCTTAAGAATCTTCGTTTTTGTGAGAACGTGGCTTTGTTCTACATCGACACAGCTTCATAAGATTTGTTATATCATTACAGTTATGTTCTTTCAGATCGCATCAGGCGCCTGTTCAAACCGCAGAAAATGGGAATCTAGATTATCGTGACCAAAGCGACATCATTAGTATCATTAGCGACAGCGTAGGCATTGAAATTCAGTTTGACGGAAATTGGGTAACGTGACCACCATCGTGCTATTAAATGCTGGATCGCGGTGTGTAGCTTTGCGTGCTATGCCAAATATCGCGGAGAATGTCCCACTCGATAAACGATGGCGACGTAGAAGCGGTAACGGACATAATGTTATTTCCGATAGCGTTATCATCATAAGAAATTTTTACTTGCAATTTCGTTCCTATAGGTTCTCGTTGCGCGATATTTTCTCATTATTTTAATTATTTGTTGTTATTCATAGCATGTATGAAAAATAAAATTTTATTAATAATTTATTTTATATTATTAAATTATTAATAATTTTATACTTCAACATTAAATTTTAACACATATAGGAGCATCGAAAACGCTCCAAACGATTTTTAGCTCGATGTAGTCAACTATATTGTCAGCTGACACGGTTTACACGAAAAATTTTATTTTTAATGTCAACACGAAAAAGATTGGAAAATAGAACGTTTCTCATATAGGATGCACCCGCGGAGTGCATTGCTCGGAGGATTTGTGAATTTCAACTTCAACCAAAAGGTAGAAGTAGATTCCCGTTTGCATTTCTAAAATTAAATTGGACAAGTCCTTTTTATTTGCTGCTCAAACGTTGTCTCCTATTCAGGCAGCTATCACGCTTCTTATTTCGGTTTCCATTATCCGTGATGTAAAAGAAGGAACTTTCCGATTTTATAAAGATTCAAGCAGGTTTTAATTACGCGGAAGTTACGAGGTACTTGGTGACAACGAGCGATTATTTCGCTTTGCCTGTCCAAGACCGTCATCGAGAAATTTAATTAATCAGATATCAGGTCTTATCGTTTGTCAAAATACCTTTATCAGACTGTCCTCATCCTTCATACCGCCGTATTGTCGTTCGAATTTCTCGATAGATTGCAGACTCATACGGCCGGCTGGCTTGTTCCACTTAGTTCCACTTGAAGCGATATATCGATAACTTAGCTATATCTTGGCAGCATCTATAGAACGACGGAGGCCACTTTTGGCATGAAGTATCTCGGCATTACAGCAATCTGTTGTATCCGTTATTGTATTTCTTAAGGGCTGTCTATAATGGAAGTAATATACGTAAACTGTAAGAAATCAACCAATCACAGTTGAATATGAAGAGAATAATATGCTATAATTGATTAATTTCTTACGACTTAAAACTTATATTATCTCCATTATAGTCCTTTAAATGGATAACTGTATCACGTGGAACTTTCATTCCTTCTCTCTCGAGTAACGTAAATCTTCTTTATATACTAAAAAATAATCATATCAATAATATACTAAAACTGTTATATCAATAGCATTATTTTTAATTGAAAATAATTATTTTAATAATGTTACATGATAATAAAACAAATCTGTGCTATTGTTTTAATAAAATTTTATTTGTTTTATTAATATTATCATTATATACAGTGAGTGTAAAAAGTATTCATACAGAGAAAATTTAAAAAAAAACTTTTTAAAAGTAAATATTATCTTTTTATATATATATATATATATATATATATATATATATATATATATATAATATAGAGTA
>NW_012130080.1:3335877-3341417 GCF_000143395.1 Atta cephalotes | reverse complement strand
TAAATATAGCGAGAATTGAGTCATCAAATTGATGTCGAATTGTTATCGATATGATGATTTTTAACATTAATTCGACGTTTAGTTGACCATCATTTTTTGCTGAGTAATTAACAATTTATTCATAAAGAATAAAATAGACTATGTTTCTTAAAATTATATATATTAAAAAGACATGTATTAATTATAGAAAATACATCATCTGAAAAATAAGAAAATTAAAAATTCTATTGTTTATAATTTAAATGCTCAAAAAGTATTCGAACAGTCGAAAAATTTAACTTCTAAAATCAGGAATACAAGTGAAGCTCGTTTGTTTATGTTAGAACAGAATATATTCATTGTATAAAATTGCTAATCAATATTTATTTTTTACAAATAAGACTGTACTTCTTATAAAAAATTTCCTTGTGCGAATACTTTTTGCTCTCACTGTATATATAAATCAGCAAGATTATTTTTAATTAAAATAATACTGTTGATAAAACATTTTTTTTCCAGTGTACAAGTCAATAATTCGACGAGAACCGAATCTGTAGTGTCCGGTCTTCTTATCTACCATCTGCGTTCATTCTAATCTAATTCTCTATAATATAAGGTGTAAATCTCACATTCTTGAAAAGGCAACTGCTAGGAGCTGCATGATAAATTGAGTTAGCGTCAAATGAATTATCCGATTACTGTTGTACGTCATAGAAATTTTAGCACGATGCGAGATGCTGATAATTTTATTAAAAATATAATCGCCGCAAAGTCGGGAGGGAAACTGCAAAGGATTTCATGATACATTACATCATATATACGCGTTGTCTTGTTCTATACGTTATAACTCGTAACCGAGCACTCGTGTCGAGTCGGCGACGATAATCCGTGCTTTGTATAAATATACGAGATATGGGGAGGAAATTCTAGATATCGCCTGAAACCTTCTGTTTGTCAGCGGTATCGTTCGCAAACGGAGAGGAACACGGGAAGGATTTTTATTTAATATCAGCCGTATAATTCGGGATTGGAAGTTTAACGTTACGTCCGCGTCGTTAAAGAGTCTTAAAACGAGCACGAGCTAATTACGTTGCGGTCGCTGCGATAGGAGGAAATTACGTGTGCGTCGATGTTTCGTAATAGGAAACTCCTATCTTTCTCTTCTCCGAATAAAAATCGCAACGATCTGATAATGCGCGGTCGACACCCTCCTCTCGCGTAAAGCAATCTAATTATAACAGACCCGAGCGGGCCGCGTGTATTTGCATAGTGGGTATTCATATCGCGTTATTAGATAAGTTGATTATTGATCGTTTCCTGATTATTTAGCCGACCCAATTCGAAATACATAAAGCAAATACGCGCGCCAAACGGTCGGAAATGTCAATGGCAAACAATATTATGCCTCGCGTAATACGCGCCATTTCGTCGCCTGTCTGTGAATGCAAAATTCATCGTTCACTCAGCAGTCTGTTTTATTTACTCTGAGATTCATTTTCACAAGTGGCAATCGAGTGTCATTTTCATTACGAATAAACACATGCCTGAATTATGATATTTTTGTTTCAGCGACGGTCGACTGTTAGAGGGAGATCAAATATTGGCGATCGATGGGCAGCCCTTAGACTCAAATGTTTCCCATGAGCAGGCGATTTCGATTCTTCAGAAGGCCCGTGGTCTGGTTGAGCTAGTCGTAGCAAGAAGCGCCCAAGGTAATTACAATCTGTGTAATTACACGTTGCGAACGGAATTCGCTTACGTTGGGAGAGATGAGGTCCCTTGTGTTCGATTTGACAGAAGATGACGCGTAACGCGATTGTTGTAACCCCGATTGTAATTTGTAAATAAATTCAAGATATTAAAAATAAAAATAAAAGTTTTGTGGCTCTAATAATAACTCAAAATAAATTGATTATAAGAGAGAGCTTCCGTAAATAATATATTTATAATGGAATAAGATATAATTTGCAAATAATTGAAATGTATTCACCAACATTCTTAGAATTTTATTCTTACAATTTCATTCTTACGACAAAATTAATTCCGCAACATTTCAACTCTGATTTGAGTTTCTTCTTTGATACGGAAGTTTAATTACGGATAAGATATTTAAATAATTCGAAACAAAAAGTGGATTTTGCAGATTTCTTCATGCGATGTGATTGTTGCAATTCCCGTTGTAATAGGTTAGTTTCAAGATATTTAAAATAAAAATAGTTTTATAGTTTTAAGAATAAATCAAATATAAATAAATTGTCCATAAAAATTTCCGCGATTGTTAATGTGTAAATAACATCTTTACAAAGCATTAAAATATAATAGAATTCGCAAACAATTGAAATGGATTTGCCAACAACTCTGCAAACGTTTCGACTTTGGATTTGTGTCCTCTTCGAGGCGGAAGTCAAACTACGGTCAAGGTATTTAGATAATTCGAAACAAACGTCATAGATTTTGCAAATTCGTTTAATGCGATTGTAACTCTGAATGAAATAGATTAATTTCAAGATATTTAGGTAATCCGAGCAGCGTCGCAGATTTTGCAAATTTGTTCTTCTTTATCAAGACATACTTTATCCTTGCAATTTGCACGAAAGTAACGAACGAATACCTCGTGCATGTAACAAGAAAGACACTGTCCTGAACTATTATACGCCCTCGGCGATGCAACATTGTCCACGCCAGCATAAATGTTTATTTTCGTTGAATTTCTCGCCGTAGAGAGTTAAATTAGTTTCGTTAACTTTTTTCTGGCCCGGTTGCTGCATATGGAACAGTAAACTCATGCTGGATTGTTCATCTATGCGTATACATGGCAAATAACGCAATTACTTTGTGAAAATATTACTTTACTTAATACTTAAAATTTCTTTTATTACTTCATTCAATCGAATTTTATAATTATGCTAACAATTTTGAAAAAATTAATCAAAATTCGACATTTATTATACACTTAGAGAAAAATTTTTTATATTTGTAACTATAATTACACTATAATTACTGCTATAATATTAGTAATAAATGGTTACTATAAATTACAGTTAAATTCCTTTTAAGATAACTATATAATATGGTTAATTATCAGTAATTTCAATTTTGTAATAATAACAAGTATAATTATAGTTATTTTTGTTGGTTGTTATTATATATTGATAGAAGTGTGTATTATAGTTATTATTACTAATATTATAGCAGTAATAATCATAATTATAGTAACACGTAATTATAGTTACAAAAATGTTTTCTCGGTATATTATTTCTTTCAGTGTTAGAAAGTTTCACATATTTCTTTATTAATTAATTTCTGAAAATTATGAGCTGAAACCAACTTCCATAAAACATGTTATAATTAAAGAAGTTAAACGATAGAAGTAACTTCTCGATTAGACTTTCAGAAGTTCTTTGTTAATGAATAAATTAATCCGAATTTCTATAATAGTTCAACATTGGACTAAAAAAATTATACACTATATGACAGCAGTAAAAATATCACAAGCGCAGTAAAAATATTTTTAACAGCTTCAATTATGTAATATTTTAATACCATTTTATACTCGAAGAAAGCATTTCTAATCTATGTAATTGTGTGTTTAATTAATATTTTATTTACATTTTGGTTAACATGTAAAAAATTTTTAGAAGGAAAGGTCTGATACATTAAAAAAAGATTGAAATGAATTAAACGCTAATATTACTTTTCTAATTATTAAAACAGAATTACTATGATTATGTTTAGTAATTTGTTGAATATTGCATCAACACGTTAAACAAAATATTTTAGTAGATTTTATTACTATTACTAGACTTTTTCAGTATACAAATAACTTTTTCGAGAAACTGCAGTTAATAAAATTACTTTTCATTGAAGTGCCGATCGTAGAGTACGTCGTGTTCGAAATAGTTAAATAATGGACGGAACGTGTGTACTTGCTATTGACAGACGTTGGGAGCTCTTTGCCAACGGATGAATTGTCCGGTGGTTCGAGTTCGACAGCGGCCGCAGGAGCAGCGTCGTCCATCGTCGGCGGCGGCGGCGGTGCCGTTGCTGGAAACAACCAGACAAGCTCCGACAAGGATCAATCGGTGTCAGCATCGTCCACCGTCGTTACACCGGGACCGACTCCGAAGTCAAGCCAGCCGGCCAGCACCACTTCGGCGGCGACCCCGACGCCCACGAATACACCAACACCTACACCGACCTCGACACCGGTACCTGGAGGCCTCGTTATCGAAAGGAGCCCCTCCGCCGTCAGCGACGCCTCCAAGAGTGGCTCTGACATGGTGGTGAGTCACTGCCCTTTTTTTTCCTTTCTCTCCAACCTCGACCTAACTCGTATTCCTCAGAACGCCTCTTTCTTTTTTTAGAGAGAGACGCATTGTTTATAACGCCACCATAATTAGCGTTATTTATCTTATAAATCTATAACTTCGTGACAATCAGTATCAGTGTTATGGATCAAATGATCATAAATTGCATTACTCCATTGTTTAATTAAACGGAAAGAACGATTTTGTCGAAATATCTAAAAATTTAGATACAGATCTGAAAATAATTTTATTGGACTATCAAAACATTTATATAAGAAACTCTGATGAACAATGCTGCAAAAAGTTTTGACATTCTAGCTAATTTGTGTTTTACATAATTATTTTGATAATGCAGTAAAATTATTTTTAAATCCGTGTCTGGTTTTTTTTAGGTATTTCAGCAAATCGTTCTTAAAAATCTAATTGAAGATTTTTCGAGTATCTCGAAATACAGCTGAAGTTATGAAAAAAAAAAGATTTGGTCGTGTATTGATTATGAACGAGAAATTGCTAGCAGAAATTTCTCATTCATAATCAACACACAACAAGCAATTGTATCGAGAATTCTTTCTTGTGATCATTTTTCATCTCAACGGTTGTGCTCTTTTCCTTTTGTTCTTTCCCTTTTTTTCGCTCGAACGAAAGCTCCCCCGATCTTCCCTCTCGGTGAAGACTATTGTGCTAAATATTTCTCCACGTAAAAGGATGTTCTTCATTGGCTTTTAATAAGCGCGCTCTTATTTCTCTCAAGGCTTCTTATTTTATCGTGTAGCTCATAGCCAGGGCTTTCAGGCTCGAGATCGCCTTATGCGAACAAACTCCTGTGTCTCCCTCGGATTCGAAGATGCTTTATCTCGAAAGAAATATTTGCGTTGGAGTTGCTCGAGTGGTGACACGCCGATAAAATCCCGATCGATAGCCCCGGTATAATTGGCCTCATTTGGACACCCTTCCATCCTTCGGCGTCATCCCTCTCTTTTTTTTTGTCCCTTTTCTGCTTTCTGCCACGATGGTGGCAAGATAGGAACAGCGACGCGGCTATGACGGAAATAGAATTATTGGTACAGTCTTGCCGGCATCTCAAGGCAATAGTATCGTCAATAATGTTTAGCTTGTATCTGCCAATGTTGGATATTGCATAGAGGAATGTATATTTCTATAAAATGTATTTTTCTATAAAATATTATTATTAATTTTGTGCTCTATATAAGAGAAGATAATATCCAGGATCTTTTTATTTGCAGTTTCTTAAT
>NW_012130080.1:3319216-3335351 GCF_000143395.1 Atta cephalotes | reverse complement strand
AATTATTATTAAGTTAATAGTAATAATTAATTATNTCTTNTAGTATATATATATATATATATATATGTGTGTTAGTAAAAAAGAATCCATTATTTTTGCATGAAATTGAATGGAAAAATAATGGATTTCTTTTTACTACACCTAATATATATATATACAGAGAGATACATATCCATTAAATTGTTATGTGTAATATGTATATAATTTTTTCCAACATCCAATAATTATATTAATTAAAATATTATTTATTTTAGAGAATCTAATGGATCTGTATCTTTATAGAAATATTCTTAACTTTTTCTAATTCAGTAATTTTATTAATTAAAATTGTTTAATTTAAAGAATTCAATTCTATAAAGAATCAGAGTTTCCTAACGGAGCAACTTACGGAAAATTTTGCTTTCTAAAGGTTTTCACTGAATTTGATTGTAGTTTTAGAATTTTAAAATTTAAATTAAAAAAAATAATCTGTTTTATCGTAAAACTCGGTTTTAGGAAGTTCTTGATATTTGATGAGTTTGAATATAGACTAAAAATATCGAATTTCAAAAGGACAGTGAAAGAGGACATGAAAGAGGATCCAGTGTCACAGAGTGTTCATAATCAGAGTTTTAAAGTTAATTTGGAAATCAGTTTACGTAGTATTGATGAGCTTCAAATAAAGCAAAACTGGAAATTTGATATTACTTCACAATTAAAAACTTTCAAAGCCGAGTTTATAATCAAATTATTTTTTTATTATTATATATTATTTTTTATATTCTGTCCATCATATTAAATTTATCATTTGGAATTGTTTATTTTTAATCTCAGATTTGAATAAAGTATTATTACTAAATTAAGAATTTATCAAAATTGAGCGAGTAATTTATAAAATAGATGACTCCAAACGGAGTCGTCGGTCATATTTGTATACAGATATTTTTAACTTCTTCTAATATCCAATAATTTCATTTAACGAAAATATTATTTATTTTTGCAAGCGGTATTTTAAACGATACATTAAAAACATTTTTAATATATATTCTTATATTTATTAATTGCAATAAATTAATGTTATACAAACATACTTGCTGAATATATCTCAAAGGACAATTTTATCTTTTTTCGAAAAATAATTTTACATAGATACTTAATGTAACAGTTTTTTCGAAGCTATCGATTTCAGAGAAAGTTTTCGATTGGCCGCTGAACGACCGCAGCCATTTTTCTTGA
Source organism: Atta cephalotes (assembly GCF_000143395.1). Taxonomy (NCBI): domain Eukaryota; kingdom Metazoa; phylum Arthropoda; class Insecta; order Hymenoptera; family Formicidae; genus Atta; species Atta cephalotes. The sequence continues at coordinate 3,334,136 of NW_012130080.1, read as the reverse complement.
TTCCTCGACATTCGATATACCTAGATGGAGTCGTTTTCATTTTTTTTCAATCGCAGATAAATTGGGCGCCTGTTCGCGTTTTCCCGTTTCCGCTCTCTTCCTATCTCCACCTGTCTTCGGGCGCGATAATAGGAACAAGCGGTGGCGGACGGCTGCGACGGAAATAGAATTATCGGTAAAGAATTTCGCTGACGCCCTCCGGGCAATGCCGGTTCTCTCTGCAGGCAAGGTTTGCGTGATCTTCAAAATTTATCGTCCATTACCGGCGAGATACCGTAAAATCGTTTATCCCCGCGGTGATGCCATTTCGATGGAACATTTAATCGTAACAAATTGACACTTCCCGTTCTCGCATTAGATCTATGATCCTGTGTGCCCTCCCTGTGCTTTTAACACTGCCCTGCAATCAATTTTATCCGACAAAAATGGAACGGTTTTTACGAATTAACGCTTTTTCGTCATTACTCAAAGTTTACACACGATACGTCGGGCGATCGTTGAGAGCGTTTCTATATATAAAAAGAAGTAACGAGAATTTAATTGAAATTTAGTACAAATCGAACTTTCGGACATTGAAATCAAGTGTGGTTCTGTATTAATCGTTATTTGGTACTGCTTCATGAAAGAAAATCATGACATTTATGAGAAATATTATAGGATTTGGTTTGACGATTTTTAGTATTTATTAGTCCGAAAAAAAATGGTAAATTTATAGGACTCACAATCGAGCATCATATGTCATTATTGAGAATCATATATTAAAAATGATTTTATGTCAGAAAATTCTGAAAACGTTCAATCACGAACATCTATCTAAATATTTATTTTCCCATTGCCATTAAGCAAATGTTATACTCAATTGATAGAAGGTCGGTGACTTTCTTGTGACATTGAGATAAAAATAAAATCGCAAGATAAGAATTTCTGGCATTGTCAATGGAACCCGACGGAAAGGTGATCGATCATAAAACTTTATTACCGATTGTGCTATGGCATAAAGACATTATTTAATACGATATATTTTTTTCAATTTTTTTCCTGGTGGAGATATGAAATCGTGTTTGATAATACTTTCAATGTTTTATTAATCGTTTTTATTGTATTGTAATAATGAAGAATATCTCGAATATCATTAATACTGGATTTTACAAAATCTATTAATGCAAAATAACTTTATCTTTGATGTATAATTTAAACTACAAATGTAACACATTGTTTTACTAATTCATCAATCTTGTATTTTTATGAAATATCATCGGAAGCTCCGTGAAAATATATCTATATATATATATATATATATATATATTTAGATATATATACGTCATGTCTACACTAAAAGAAAATACATTTAATTATATACAATAACTTTTCATATCTTAAAATTACGTGGGATAAATAATAGTTTTACCATATAAATATGTTTATTAATAGAATATAATAGTTAATATTTTTGTTAATATCATTTTTGTTTTTTAAATATTTCTTCACATTTTCTAAAAATACATTTAACGTACATACATAAAAGAAGATATATAATTAACTTTCGTCATCTTAAAATCGAAATGAATAAATCGCGAACTGTTTATTTAAATCGATCTAAATTACGAAGTATCAATTCACTCTTTCGAAAGAATGGAAAGACTGACAGGGTAATACATTCGGCATTAACTGCGATTGATTTATCGATTTCTCCTTTCCTTTGAAACAAGGAAAAGTAGATCCGACGTCAGAAACGGAGCTCCCAAGCTTTATTACTACTTATCCCGAAACTAATTTCGGTCAGTGAAGAACGATTATCGGATATACGAAGTTCGAAGAATATCCTACCAAGAAGTCTTTAACGACCCTGACGTGAGTCGAGTTTGAAGCGACACGTGCGTTTCAAGCTGAATGAATTTTCAGCTTTGCGATCGCGTGTTGGATCGCACGTTTAATCTTTTGTCAAAGAATATGTGTTCGCGCGCGCGCGCCCACACACACACACACACACACACACACACACACGCGCGCGCGCACGATTCGCCGCGGGTACGCGTTTACACGACAACCACAATATAAATCATTCTCGGCCTTGTCGCTCTGTCTCTCCGTTTCTCAACGTAGTTTCCGTTCCGGTTCGCGGGATCACCGGAAGTTCTGGGATTCGAGGGAATATCCACGCAATAGCATGACGCTCTTTCGCTCTATAACAGTTGTCCTTGTTTGTTGCATGGGATCATTATAAAATTACCATTATAAAAAATTCATCGGATTCTATGTTTTAATGAGCCAATAACTCCGCGTCCTTCGGTTTATCCGGGGGATCACTAAACGCGACCGATAAAATCGTTTTAATTAAATCTGACCGATTGTCTGATGCACGCAAATTGGAACGAAATTGGAACGCTGTGAGACGTACTTGAGCCAGCAATTTTCAAAACTTTCCTTCCGATAACAACCAACAACCCCCCCCCCCCGTTTACCACTTACGACTTCGTTTCTTCGCGTTTTATTTCAGAGCGTTTTATTTCAGAGCGTCCGGAAATGAAAGGATTATCTCGGGACAATAAATGGGGGAGGGAAACGATATTACACTCTGAATGAAGTGCTTTATGAAGGAAAGCAGAGATTCTGGCACAATTAAATTTCATTAATTTTTCAACAATATCGTCAATACACCAGGATATATTCGAGGAGGTAAATGTTGAAAAATTGATTCGAAAATCTTGGCTATGATTTATCGGAAATTACAGATCATTGTGAGCGTCCCTGCAAGAGCTATCGGAAATCGGAACGTTAATATTAAACAGTTCATTAATTGTGGCCACATGGATGATAACGAAGCAAACTCAAGAGAACCAATCAAATTTAATGATCTAACATGTTGCGAACAGAGATTAGTTACTTCTGCTTGTTCTGCTATTCTATTGATTTTAGGCAATCACGAGTTATCGATTTAAAAAATTGTATTTGTATTGCAATGGTTTCATAGTACCAAGTAAATATTTATTAAATATAAGGAGCATAAAAAGCATTAATTTGATTTATAAATATCATTTATTTTTACTGAATAAATATTTATTTACTGTAAATAAATGTTTAATTGGCACTATTTAAATAAATATTTATTGAAATTTAAAATATTTTCTCTTAATATACATACATGGTCACTTAAAAATATGAATTGCTCTATTTATTGCATTTACATCTATATTTATTTTTATTCTAATTCTGTGTTTAAGTAACTTTGTATTATAATTATAATCTCTCAATGATTTTTGAATTAAGAAATAATTGTAATAATAATGATTCTTGGAAAGCTTCATGATATTTTAATACATGAAAAAATTCTATTTTGATTATGTCAGTCCTTTATGGTTGATAGACATCAACAAGACAAACTGAACCTCTCATTGTTACTGAAAAATTTCGAATAACCTTGTTTGTTTTGTTAAGTTCGTTAAAATATTCCGCAGTGGAGCAGATGCTGTGTGCCATTATTACTCTTATTTCGCGTCGTACTTTGTTCTCATTAACTCGTTTTTTATGCACTATATGGTACGGTTATTAATGTCGTTCAAGTTAAAAATGCGTGGGAAGCACGAAGCGTACTCGCGAAAAATACGATTCGCGGAGAGATTACGTTTTTACAAATTGATATTGCGAAATTTTATTTGTATTTCGCGTGCCGTTAAAAATAACACTTTAATTAAAGATAAAGTCTTGCCGCAATGCATAATTGAACTCCAATTAGATTGAACCTGTAAGAGCATTATACTTTTAAAATAATTATAAGTTAATAAAATTAAAAGAAATCGAAAAGATTTTTCTTTTCATATTTTCCTTCGCTGACGAACGAAAATTCATTGTTTAACGGCAATATATATTTCGCGGAAATGTCTTCAAAGGGTTTAATTTTCATTATATATTACCCAAGCATCATTATTTTACCTTTTGGAGCAGACATTCGATAATATTATTAAAGTTTCATAACGAACGATGGGACTTTAAGATATGCTTTTGCGATCTTTCGCAGTTGAATACGGAATGGGCTCAAGTTGAAGTGATAAATCTCATTAATGATGGCAGCGGTCTTGGATTCGGCATCATCGGCGGACGTAGCACCGGCGTCGTCGTCAAAACCATTCTTCCAGGAGGCGTTGCCGATCGCGTAAGCAAACCGAAAGCTAATTCTCTTCCATTGGAAGCACCTAAATTCTTTATAGAAGAACTAACTACACACAGAAAAATTCTACTGCTAAAAGTAATTATTCACTTTGCTCTTTTTCTTTTAAATAACAGTTATTTTTAACAGAGAATATTTTCTTGATAATAATTTCTTGATAATAGTTTTAAAATATACTTATTACAATTTTTAGAAAAACTCATTATGGATTGAAAACAAGAATTATTTTCTTTTGAAGAATATTTTTATAAAATTGTGTGTGTATGTGTAGAAAAAAACGATTTTACATATTAAGCAAATTGAATTTGTTTTAATTTAATAATCTTGATTGAAATATTAAACTTAATTCAGATTATATTTCGAATAAATTTGATGTTTGTGATGAAACTCACGATAGATTTGCGGACATATGAAATGAACTTTTAAAATATGTGAAACAAATAATTAATATTTAAATACAGTGTATTTTTCTGTGTGCGATTTTGAAAGTATTTTTAGTGACATTTACGACATAATATTTGTAATTATTGTTTGTAATTATAAGTTTCCACATGCGCATTATTATCATTGAAAATAATGCGTTTCTTATTTACATTATTAAATTAATAATGTCAAATTATACCTAATTTAAGTTTATCTTTTATTATTTCTGTAAGTCATCATTGCTTCTATTTATCGTGTCGTTAATTTATGACTAAAATAATGGAGTTAACTAGAATTCAATTTAAGAAATGGAGTTCAATCCAAGAAAATATATGAAACTTGGCTTAAATTTAGTTTATTAGTTAAATGCATACGTTAATATAAATGTTGTTTACTTTGAAATTAAGTGTTGTTTACTTTAAATTAACAAATGTGGATTGATTATATTTTAGTATACATAAAAACTAAAAAGTAATAAAATATAATTTAACTCAGAGATTTAGTTACCATACCTTTTTTGATATCTAACAATAAAAGAGTCAAGCGAATAAATTACTATGAGAATAAAAAAAGTGATGAAAAATTAAATATTTTATCAATATAAAGAACATAATTATTGAAAAGTTATTATTCAAACAATTTCAATATTCTATTTTTACACAAGAAATATAATATTGATTTAAAAAATAAAAATAATTGATAAAGATCGCTCGATACTTCTAGTTTTAATTATATTGCCTTCTTGATAATTCGTTATATTATTTTTGTCGTAGACTTGAGTCTTAACAAGTAAATCTCGTCGTTAATCATAGGTTTAATCTTTGATAAGTTGCTCACTTAATCACATGGTCGCATCGCGTGCGCCTCCACACTCTTATTCTTTTTCTCCCTCGAACTTTCACGCTTTATTGTAACTCACACGCAGGAGGTCTATAACGCGCACACAATACAGTATAATACCTATCGGAGTTAGACCGATTTTTACATCAAATGCATATCATTTTAAGCTGCTTGGAAACGGACGAGGAAATGAGAAACGCAATGACGAAAATGAATCGGGATGTCAACGTTTGCCTTTCAGACAAGAGCCATGGAAATTAAATGCTTCTCCTCGCATTGTGTGCCCGCAGGATAATCGACTCCAGAGCGGAGATCACATATTGCAGATCGGCGATGTCAATCTCCGTGGGATGGGAAGCGAACAAGTTGCCGCGGTTTTACGACAATCGGGCACCCACGTGCGGCTGGTCGTCGCGCGACCTGTGGAGCCAACTTCTCCCGATTATCAGGTATCTTCACTTCCGCAATTTCGCGTTAGCGATCGCGATTAATTACGTGTGATACCGCTTTGCCCTTTATTTGTTCCAAGCGTTCGAGAGGACAAGTGTAGGTCGTAGGGTAGCTTCAATAATCTGCCATTTACATTGTCTTTAATGAGCTCTCTCTTGTTTGCTATCGTTTTCCTTAAATCTAATTTGAAAATACAAATAACAAAACAAATTGAAAGTCAATTAAAATTGAAACTATTGACCTGCTTTATCTGATTTTTACTTATTATATTTGTTTTAATATACAACAAATTTTTATTTTTTCGATAAGACGATATAGTTTCATGCTTTATAATTTATTTTGATTCCAGCCTTGTTATTTGTTGCCAATTCAAAAATATAAGTAATTAGAACAAATTGAAATCCAAGTAAAATTAAGAAATGTAGATTTATTTTATCTAATTTTTATTTATTATATATGTTTTTCCACAAGCAATGTTGTCTTTTAAAGCACAACCGACTATCTGATTGTGAATTTTAAAAAAATACATATATAGTGGGATATTCAGTCTTTCCTTAAAAAAAAATTGTTAATGTTAAGATTATGTGTGTATGTCGTAGTATTCAGTTTGTTTTGTTGCAAAAACAAATCGTGCTTGTGTTTTCAATGACCCGTATTGCAAACCACACAAAATTTGGTGCAAATAAAATTTAAATTCTTTTCGTATTTTTTTAAACACTAATTTTAATAATATATAAAGATTGTACTTTTAAAGTAGAGTTTTTAATGTTTTATATCATTTTTTTCTGATGTCATTGCAGAATCATCATTTACGGAGATATTAGACACACATAATTCATAAAATATTTCGAAATTGAAAGAGAGAAACTTTCAAAAAGACTTCATAATTAAAGAAATATAAAAGATTCATTTTATCATTAGTCAAATGATAGGAAAAGTACGTACTATATCTTAAATGACAAATCGATAGCAAAGAGCATCATATACATTATTATACAATTGTGCCGTATAATATTTCAGTTTTGAAATCTTTGTATTTTTCATTTTGATTAAAATAAACAAATTTCATAATTAATCTGCTGTAAAAATGATTTTATTTTTTTTTTTAAATTTGATTTTTCACTCATAAAAAAATCTTCATTTTCAATAATTCAACTTTTTGAAGCCATTATTATTTTTTTTAAGTACATACCCTCAAATATTGTAGCCTAAAAGAATTCATTCACATTTTTTCCAAACTCTTTAAATTTAAATTAAACATTTAAATTTATAAGAAATATATTAGACACTATTCTTCTATTATAAAAATTTGTGAGTATTTTTTACAAGTATACAAGAATTTTTCCAGATTTTTATATAGTCTGGAACAATAAAAAAAATCTGCTACGAACTTCGTTTTATTTTAGGAACTAAGATTAAAATTTTCACGTTGCCGGAGGATTAATTAACGGAAGGTTAATTAATATACAACAATTTTTTATTTTTTTAAAAAGAAGATAGGCTTTCTTTCTTTATAATTTATTTTCACTCCAGCGACATATTGTTGCACATATTGTTTGCTGGCAATTTCTAATATATTCTTACAAGCTGCAATTCTTTTTCCATAAGAATCGCGTCCCAGTCGTATAGAAGAAATAAGGATAATAGTTTAAAACTCGGTCCATTTGTCTAGCTCGCGCAAATTAGAAGCATATCCACGTTCCGCAAAGGTACATATTTAAAGTACCCGAGTTACGTGTGCGATGTGAGCCATTAGATTCCGATATAAGGGCTCAGAATGTGTCCGTCCGATTTGGAGATTGATGGTACGAAATACGGCTAACGTACATCATTGTTGAGGTTACCTTATTGACTACTCGCGAGTGAAGTTCCAGGTTAAAGCTTCACGCATGAAATTCTGGCAAACTGCAAGCCATTAGGACAATACATTACTGATCTGTCGACTACAATGCGATCGATATAGTCGGATCTACGTTCGCGAATATTCCACGGTTTCGCTGAAGTTCTCGGGACGACGAATAGCCGCGAAGAAGAGTACACCGTGATTCGCGAAGCAATTACAAGCCGCAGTGACCAAGGACCGACTGTAATTCGGAGATTATGAATAATGCATGAGGTATTTTACGAAGTGATGAGATTCCATTATAGAGAAGAATGGACTTCGGAATTTCTCATACGCTCGAAATCGCGAAAGATGATAATTACTTCGCCGCGGGATTAAAGTTGAAGACTTACGACGGCAACCGTTCACGAGTCGAGTTTGTCTTCCGCTACAAATGAGTCATCGTATTTCAACGAGGAGTGGCATAAATTACGGACGCATTAAAAGCGAAATAGCGAAACGAATTCGCGGGCTTTAATAAATTAAGTTTCGGACATTGTTGTCTGACTCCTGTAATAATTCAATGTTAAACGTGGGCACGCTTGCGGAAACAAAGTATCTTCATTATTCGGTCAAGTAATGTATAAAAAGAGAAAGAGAAAGAGAAATTGTTGAAATGCACTCGATATTTCTATAACGTTCCAAAAAATTTGATCGATATTTATATTTCGACTTCACGTATAATTCCGACCATCGTTCCCCGCGCGAATATTAAACAGTCGGCGATCCGGCTCTACCACCAGCCGCGGAACAGGAATTCTTCCGTCGAATATTTTCTTTTTTTTTTTTTTTTTTGTAAAGAGTAACAAACTGTCCCTCGCTGCTTGTCGACTTGTAAATATCACTTGTTGAGGCTCGGCAAAATTCCCTCGAGATCTGTCACGATTCTTGCGAGCCAAGGTAAAATCCACGTGACATAATCTCTGACATCTGTAAAAACATAAAAAGGAAATCATAAAAAATGATGCATTACGAGCCAGCGCTCCGAAAGCGATCCTTTAATTAATTCTCAATTAACTGTAAAAATTGTTGAAGATATTTTTTTCAATTCAACGATAAACGTTATTTTTTTTTAATTATACCTCAATAAAGTTTGCTTTTAGATACAAGAATAAATTGAATGGTACACTGCGATTGCGTTGAAGCCCATAATTATTATTCCACGCACAATCCGATGTAATCTCCGTGAGAAATTCTACGAGATTTGCCGCAAAAAGCCGAGGGCGGTTAACATTTTTATTTATTCCGGTAGATTGAAATTTCCACACACTGTTGGAAATTCAAAATCCTGGAAAACACGCTCGTCGCGCGGCATAGAAATGCGCGCTCGTCTCCTATAAATTCAAGGGGATGGGGAGGGTGAAGCCCCATAGGTGGCATTGGGACGCATAAAATTTCTCGTTCCGGGATACTTCCAGGCCCTCGGAAGTCACGCCCCGATCGTACCTACGAAAATCCTGGGGGACCCGGACGAGCTGGACAGACATTTGGTGCACAGCGTACCGGAGAGCTATAACATGCGGCACGTGCAGAGGGGCGACAGTAGCTACGACAATGGCTATATGTATTCGCAGGAGTCCGACATTGAAATGCATGTGAGTGTCGCACCGAACACGTATTTCTTTTCGCGTTCACGACGCGGCCCATTTCCACCTTCCTTCCTCTTTCTACGCCGATATCATATCCTCGTCATCGAAGTACCGCGACATGGAAAAATGTTTCCTTTCAGACAAGACCCGGTCTCATCATGGACGTGGTACGCAACCCAATGCCAATTGGAGCGATGCCAGTTATACCGGCGATGCCACTTCCGGTGCAGCTCCAGGATCTCCCGGTGCTCACCATGGAGCCCCTCGACATTAATTCACTGCCAGAGATGGAGCGCTTCGAAGTCGATCTCACGAAGGATGCTTACGGTCTCGGGATTACTATCGCTGGATACGTTTGCGAGAAAGGTAAGGAAAAGCTCGACGTCATACATATCGAGAATACGTCCATACATATCGAGTGTTTTTGATGTTTTGAAAGCACGCCAAAGTAGCTGAAAGAATTGTGTATTCAAAATCAAAATATGCGGGCGAGTCCCAATGCTGCTATTGAGGCGAATCAATCAGATAATTCTTATATCTTTAGGGATTCCAGATGAAAACTTTTGATTTTCTCTTGCAGAAGAGCTCTCTGGAATCTTCGTTAAGAGCATTAGCGAGGGTAGCGCGGCCGATTTGAGCAATAAAATCCAGATTAACGACCGAATAGTGGAGGTCGACGGACATTCCCTGCAAGGTTACACTAATCACGAAGCCGTTGAAGTGTTAAGGCGCACAGGGCAGACGGTGACCCTCTGCTTGGAGCGATACCTTCGTGGACCAAAGTTCGAGCAACTTCAACAAGCGATCGCCGCAAGCGAATTGAGATTACCTCAGCCGAGTTCACCGTCGATAACGAGCCTACCTAGTTTCCCCATGAGCGCAGTACGTTCAATTAACAGTTGTAACTTAATAAAAAAAGGCAAAATGTACTTTTGTATTAATTATATATTATACGTTAATGTATGTTATAGTTGCATACATTGATTTAAATTTTACTCTTCATCTAGTTGTGCGTATTGGAAATTTTTCAATTATAAATTTCAAATTATATATTTTATATATTTTATATATTTTAATTATATTTATGCATTATTGAAATTATTGTTTTGATATATAATTGTTTAATATATAATATATAATTAATATAATATAAAGCTTTGATATAATTATATTCGTGTTGTTATTATTATTTCGTACTACTGAAATTATTAAATCTACATTTGCGCACGTTTTTTTCCCCAGGATGGAGAGACCACTACTGAAATAGAGCCAGAAGGCGAATCTCACACCACCATGGACAGTGCAATTCTGCAAGAAGGAGAACGTTTAAGAACATCTGATGAACAGGACGAGGCGACCAATGTTGAAGCCTTATTGAGTGATCCATCGAGCGAACTCACGCCTCAAATTCGCGCGGCAATCAAAGCGAAATGGCAGAAGATTGTCGGACCAGAAACCGAGATAGTCGTAAGTACCGCAATCTCATCGTAAGATAAGAACGCGCAGAGAAAGGATGTCTCTTTCGGTTCCTTATCGTTTGAATAGGTTGCCCAGTTGAAGAAGTTTGCCGAAGGTAGTGGTCTTGGTATTAGCTTAGAGGGAACGGTCGATGTGGAGAACGGTCAAGAAGTAAGGCCTCATCACTATATACGTTCGATCCTGCCGGAGGGCCCTGTCGGACAAAACGGCACGCTGCGCTCCGGCGACGAGTTGTTAGAGGTTATCGAATTTTCATATATTTTTAGCAAAGCTCTTTAGCTCTATAATATCTTCCCTTCAAAAGTACTCGATAAACGCTCCACTCTCACGAGCAATATGTCTTAAATCGATATCGTACTTTCTTGAAGGTAAACGGCTATCGTTTATTGGGCATCAATCATATGGAAGTGGTTAGCGTGCTGAAAGAGTTGCCTATACACGTTCGCATGGTTTGCGGAAGAAACATCGCCTCGCAAGATCCACTTTGCCCCATCGACACCGCTCAACATCAAGCCGCTTTCCAAACTAGAGTGAGTATACGAAGTGGTCGCGATGTCCTGCTGTCGAACGGTTAAATCGCGCTTTAAGAGAAGAAAACTACGGCAAAAATCTATGTTATCTCGTAGAGTATCCTCGGTGGGTCTCTGCAAAACTTGTTGCCCACGATGGATCGCCTTGTGAAAGCAAAGTCGGACGGTTCCTTGGCTTCGACGACGACCACGGCCACGGTGACCGACGCGAGTCTGAATAAAATGAAGTCGCGCTCGTTGGAACCGCTAACCGGTCTGGCGATGTGGAGTTCCGAACCGCAAATTATCGAATTGGTTAAAGGAGAGAGGGGCCTTGGGTTCTCCATTTTGGATTATCAGGTGCGAACGTCTTTTTCCGTAGTACGGGATGATTCTTCGCGATCTCAATGAGAATCTGTAATAATTTGTTCGACCTGTTTTCCGCTCGTCTTCGCTTTTAGGATCCAATGAACCCCAACGAAACTGTGATAGTAATACGATCGCTCGTGCCTGGCGGAGTGGCACAGGTCGACGGGCAGTTAATACCGGGCGATCGGCTTCTGTTTGTGAATGACATCGGATTAGAGAATGCAACACTGGACCAGGCCGTGCAGGCCCTTAAAGGCGCCCCGAAGGGGACCGTTCGCATCGGCGTGGCCAAACCGCTGCCAATACCAGATAGTATTGTCCAGGTGAGCGATCAAGATGACCGGACCGAGGCTACGAGAGATAGAGATACCGAGGCAGCGACCGCTTCCTCGATCGTGGATAGCCACAAACAGAGACGGGAGTATTTCCGCGAGCGTAAGATTAATGTGACCGAGCCACCGCATATGGATTTGATCGAAGACTTGAAGCAAATGCATAACCTCGTTAAATCCGAGAGTTTTTAATTAGGTCACTCTGATCGGAGCAGTAGACTCAAGGCTCTTGCCTCTGCTAAATTTCACCGCGATTCGCGTGTCTTCGAGACGGTCGACGTATACAGCCGAAATAACGCGCAATCGAATTATTCTCGGTTCAGCTAACCGTATTCGATCATTGAGCTTGCAAATCATGAGCGAATTTAATATTTTGATTAAACAAAACATTAATGTGCATACGAATGCATTAATGTGAATGCATATTTTCTAACGAGATTCCGTCTATAAAAAGTGAAGTAACCGTCCCTGTTGCATTTCATATATACATATATAATACTAAATACGACAGCTATACATTTGTGAGTGTCGTCGAATAATACGAGCATGAAACATTGTGTTCCATTTTGTGTATTAGAAATCAGAAAAAGTGATAAAACTGTCTGTCATTTATTTTATATGTTTTTCTCTTTTTCGTGTGCACGCACAAGTTTGTCGTTTGGTAAAATTGGCAGAGTGAATTTTGGGAAACATAATTAGCATCGACATAGTATTAAAAAATATTTTCATATACTTGCCATTTATGTGTGATTGTTTTACAAGACATCAAAGCATAAATTTAGCACATTTATATTGAAATAATAAAATATTGGATCGTGTTGGAATTTTTAGAGCTATGATAATTCGCAAAATATCTACTTATAAGTCTGCATGATGTAGTCCATTTGTGTTAAGTCCGTTATCTCATCTCATATTTATAGATTATATTTTATAATTGGTACTCTTACGTTACCTTTTCTTTTTTTAAATATTATTGCAAATGGTATTTATATAATACAATGACTGATTTTTTAGATTATTTGTACACAGCCTTTTTTATTCATTTTTAGCGCGAATTTATGCCAAATATATTTATGATTTATTTCAAACACATTGTTATCGATATTCGATTGTGGGAACAATTTACATTCAATATTCGCCCACGGCAATGCACCACGCGTTCAATGTGCTTTGCATCCCGAACTGTGTTGATTTGTATGTTTCAGGTTGATGATTTTGTATTGTATTTCTCGCCATTGCCGTTAAGTTTTTATTCTGTAATGACAGCATACCGCAAAAGGCGTTTTAATAATCGCGTAAAAAAATTATTTATCATTATTTATCTATTTGTGCAATTGTTGATAGTTATATCCCGTTTTAAGAATTTTCGCAAGTATTTTATTTATAGGTGCTAATTTGACGTTACTTGTGAAAGTGGCGAGATAGATTAAATGTTACGAAAAATTAACATGTCTTGATCGGTGAATAAGTCGAAACAATTAAACGTCGAATAAAATTTTACGGTATGTTTGCACACCGATGGAATGCCATATATGTGTTCTTTTATTTCATTTATCATTATCCGCAGCACCCCCGTTTTTCACCCATTCCAGTTCTTTATGCGTTCATCACCTGTGTTTATGTTACATCATGATTTTAACCGTTTGCTTTTCATTTTCAGCTCGTTTACCCACGCGGTACACTCTTCATTTCTAATAGTATATTTATATTAAACATTATAATATATCTATATAGTTTTTCCGTACTGCATTCGTACCGTTGCAACCGGAACATCCATAAAGAACGATGAAGTCTGTTATTTTACGAGGTCGCCCTTGGCGTTATTCCGAGGCGCGGCCAAGTGTTTTGAATGATTTATGCGATACCTTCGGACGAGATATACCAGCCGAACGGCACATTTTGATGGACGAACCTTTTCCTGCTTGATTTTATTTGACTCCCGACCGAGGGAATTACGTGCGTCGCTGGGATGCGACCCACGTTGTGGGATTAAATGGGCTTCATCGCGAAGTTTAAACTCGCAAGGAGAAAATAAAACCATGGAAAGATTTCCAATTCTGGAAATCCTCTTGCGCGTGATTCGTTCATCGAATTGCGGAACAGGATTTGAATTGTGTTAAAGTGTGTTAAAGTGATAACAATTACGATATACATATACATATTTCGTCTTTCATATATTTGAGATAGAAAGAGGACGCTCGACCATCTAATAGAAATTGCCAAAAGTTATCTTTTATGCAATTTTTATATTTGCGAAAGAAGTGTGTAAATTATATCTTTCTTAGGTTTATATCCTTTTAGGATTTTTCAATCATGTTAATTATGTATGCATCTTGATGCAATCTCTGTATTTTCGACCTAAGAAATCGATTGAAAGAAAAATCAGAAGATCACATAACTGCATACATAACTGCAATTCTAATACTTTTTGTATATTATTATATAGATTGTCTCGGTTTAATTTGACCAGCACAACTGATAATCCTTCTGTTCCTATTCAATATAATTCCGTCATGATATCCAATAAATTTTTCGATTAGTTTTATATTTCTTTACGGTGGTCAGTCGGAAGAATGAGAAAACAGGTGAAAAAAAAGAGGAAGGTTCAGCGAACGTGAGAAGTATACGAATATCTTTCGGCGCCGAGTTATCTCGAGTTTCTCTTGCCAGAGAAAAAATGGAGAAACGCTAAAGATGCGGCACAAAAAGAGAGAGAGAGAAAGAGAGAGAGAGAGAGAGAGAGAGAGAGAGAAGAGAGAAGAGAGAGAGAGAGAAGAAAGAGAGAGTGGTGAGAAGAGAGTAGTTTTAGTAAGTAGTCGTCGTCGGTTACGTTACCGGTACGGTAGTTAGGGTTTAGTTAGTTCGCCGACTATACAACTAAA
>NW_012130080.1:3315612-3318662 GCF_000143395.1 Atta cephalotes | reverse complement strand
AGTAGTAGTACGTACGTAGTAGTAGTAGTAGTACGACGTAGAGTAGTAGTTAGTAGTTAGACGTAGTAGAGAGTAGAGTAGAGAGTAGAGACGAGANANAGAGAGAGAGAGAGAGTGAAAGATATAGATAAAGTAGTTTTTAAAAAATAGCTGATATATATTTGAGACAAGCGATTAACAAATATGAATATATGAATGCGAAATATGAATGAAAGAATGAGAGAGAGAGTGAGAAGTTGAAATAAAAAACGAAATAAAAGGAAAAGAAAAATGTAAAGAGTGAACGGGAGAGATTGAAATGAAAGGAATTGGAGTGAAAGAGAAAGCGCGAGAGAATAATTCGAGCCGGCGGCAAAGTAGTCCAGGCGAAAGAACGAAAAAAAAGAGACGAAAGAGTGAAAAAGAGGGGAAAAGAAAAGACAATGAGAAATATCGTGAGAACGTATATAAACGAGGCAAGTAAAAGATCAAGTACAAGTTGAAAGTCATATTAAGTCTCTCGTTAACTTCATGATTTTTTTTCTCTTTTTTTTTTCTTCTATGTCGCATTTTCCTTTTGCTGTCTCACAAAATCTCTTTAAGCGACCTATTTTTTTTTCCAAGCGATCTCTCAAGCAAGCTCGTATGTCAAACTTTTCGCCTTTTTGTAGAGCTCTACTACCATTCCACTACTGTCTACTACTCACTGGCACCTTTCTTCACTATTATCAAGAGGCTCGTGGGGATCGATACGTACGTTTACTACTTACTCGCAACCTGTTTATACCTGAACTCTTCCGACCGCCTTCCCGATACTCGAACTACTTCGAACGGGCGAAACGGATGGTACACATAAGCCTCGATGGCAGCCGCTGGGATATCTGAGCCGCAAGTTACGTAATAAATCGATTCTCCTCCAGGCTTCCTTATTTCTTCACCGCTTAGAACGTGAAGCTCTTGTTATTATCTTTAAAGCCGAGTCTCGGAGGCACGCGAAAGTCACAATTATCAATCCTCATTGCTGTTTATTGACCATCGTTACTATTATCACACGCGTTTTGCTGTTGTCATTACTGTCCTTTGTATAACTCTTATCACCGTTTTTCATTGCCACTGTCATTTTCTTTTATCGTTTATATCGCCGGTGTCGCTGTCGTTTATCGCTGTGTTATAACTCTCCACCCTTTTCCTCGCTGTGTGCATAGCGCCTACTACAAGCTTCATTTACGCAAGCTGCATAAAATGTTTAATACGGGATTCTCTTCGTGATATTCGCACATACGCATAACAGTTTTCTTGCAACAGTAAAGACAACAATAACCTAAATGAAAGTTTTCCTATTGACGCGCGTGCAAAATGCAATCTCAGACTTCAGGGATGCACATTAAGTTTTTTTCTCCGGAATTCTGCCATTCGGATTTACTTGACAGTCACAGTCGCTACTCTTGCAAATGCTTGCATAGAATGACAATCCGCACATTAATGGAAAAATAAAAGCAAATAAGCGCCTTCTAATAGATCTATCTGTCGCGTGTTGCAGCATGCTCGCAACACTTCGCTTCACACAGACTAAACATTTAAATGTAATTGATTCCGACAGAATCGCGTGATGCTGAAATAAATGTTGCGTAGTCATAGTTTAGACAAATGACTTGTAAAGCATCTCGCAAAAGCTTTCTGCTAAATTAACCATCGCGCGAACAGAAAGATTATGTATTTCTGTTCGTAAGAAATGTGACGTAAGTTTGCTGTAAGTGAAGCGCGGAGAGTATCTCGTCGGAAACTCATTTCTGTGACTCATTTCTGTGAATAACACGCCAAAAAATTAAAAATAGATTTGAATAAAGACGACGTAAAATAAGTACGATAATTAGACGATGGATTAATTTATATTATCAGAATTTAAAGAAAAAGTGTTTAAATCATAATAAATCATTATTTATATTATATAATGAAATTTATAAAAATACTTCTGACATTTTTATAAAAGTTGAAAATAACTTGTACACAGTAATAAATATTAGGGAAGAAAAAACATTCCAAGATTGCGTGGAAGTACGTA
Source organism: Atta cephalotes (assembly GCF_000143395.1). Taxonomy (NCBI): domain Eukaryota; kingdom Metazoa; phylum Arthropoda; class Insecta; order Hymenoptera; family Formicidae; genus Atta; species Atta cephalotes. The sequence continues at coordinate 3,316,621 of NW_012130080.1, read as the reverse complement.
TTTTCCAAAACTCGTTGACATATTAATTCTTTCTCCGTTCTTAAAGAAAAAGAAATGTTTAGAACTTTTCGCGCTTCTTCGTCAAAATTGACGATTACTTACGCGAAGACACGATTCTTTGCACGTTCTTGGAAGCGTACAGCAGATATAGTTATTACGTAAGTCATTTGTTCTTATCGGAGCACCTGCGCCAGGTGCATTTATCATAACGGCCTTCTTCAGTTCTTCTTCGCCTGAGTATCTTTTTCGCGCTGTTATTCTTATTACCGCAAGAAAAATTTCGCCAGATATTTTACGAACAGCTGGACTCGTTCGCTGAGAAAACGAGACTCGACTTAGCTTCGAGATTTATCGTGCGAATTTTCTTTTTGAAACATGAACTTCGCGTTATTCCATAAAAGATAAAATTACTCCACGCCTGTTGATGTTGAATGTTCTGTGGAACTTCTTTTTTTTTTTTTAATTAAAGATGTAATTATTGCAATATTATTGATGGATAGATGAACATCATTATATTTGACTTTTTCATAATTCTTATATTTTGCATCTTTATATATGACGCAAAAACATGTAGAAATATAATTTTTATTTGATACAGTAAATGCACCGGAAAATTTTCACTTTCCTTTCCATGTTTACATAATTATTTTATTTATAATATTTTACGAGTATTTTTTAATAAAGATTTATAACGTTCTATATGAAATATTTAAAAATATATATAAATATATATAAATGTATATATATAATAAATACTTATAATTATACGATTATATTTATAGTAAAATACGAACATAAATTTTCTCTATTCCCATTATGCGTTTCTTGTGATGCATTAAGTGCACGTAACATTGTCTTTTTTTCTTTACAGACGCTTCGTATGCACTTTTTTCTCTATTTTTCTAAAAACAACCATTTGTTTCATTTTACATACAGAAATTAAAAAAAAGATAACTAAAAACAATACAAGCTCTATATATATATATATATATATATATATATATATATA
>NW_012130080.1:3285869-3315592 GCF_000143395.1 Atta cephalotes | reverse complement strand
GTACGTAGTAAGTTAAGTTAGTTAGTACGTACGTACGANACACACTACTACTACTACACACACACACACACACACACACACACACACACACACACACACACACACACACACACACACACACACACACACACACACACGCACGCACACGCACGCACGCACACGCACGCACGCACGCACGCACGCACGCACGCACGCACGCACGCACGCACGCATGCACGTATACAAAACGTATCTTTCTAATGATGACGTATCTTTTTCGTTTTTCAGAGCGAGGCGTAAGCGCCGAAGCGGATCTGTTTCCCGTACGAGTTATACCTTTACTGCAGTTATCGACCAAAAAACCAAACCACAAATACAAAATAAAAGTATCATAAACAAGCACTATGTCCTCGTTTATGCTCATTTTAATATAACAAATAATCGAAAAGAACAAGGAATGTAATATAATTTCACGCTAATTAAAAAGCGAAATCGAAGGAAAAAAAAATCGAGAAGGAAGGAACAACGTATGTCTCATCCTTTTATTTGTTTAATCAGAATTTCTCTCTTTCGCCAATATGAGCTTAATAATTAATATGCTTAATAATTAATTAATACAGTCGACATTTTTGTCGACATGTTCCTTCGATTTTTCAGATCGACGTGTTTACTTGTTAAGTAAGGAATTCTTATATAACCTACTAAAATCGAGCATGATTTCAAACAACGATTTTGTAGTTTCTTCTTCGGCTCTTCTTCTTAATGTATCTAAAATTTACGATCGTTATGTGAAATTGTATCACTAACTTTGTTACATTTTATCAGAAATATAGAAATATACTGAACGCACATATGATATGAAATGATGTTGAAATATGAAATATCATTAATCAGATATCATTTATTATTCTCGCAGCGTTTTTTTTTTCGAAAGATTTTGTTTTTTTTTATATTGTCGCTATAATGTGAAAAAATCTTTAATTATTTCGATTTTCCCTGGAACATATAACTCAAACTGAATTTTAAAATAAATCCACTTATTGATAAATAATTTTGTTGCTTGAAATTGATGGTTTCGAATTGGTTTATACAAATTTATTTATTGATGAATCGACAGTTTTTTATATGCTACACAGAAAAAACAGTTGGCAGAAATATCTAAAAATTTAGCTTGATATAAAATTGGAAATAATTTTGTCGGACTTTTAAAATAATTAGAATGCTCAAATTGATTTGTATCAAAACTTTTTGCAGCATTGCTTAGTATAAATAATTGCTCATAAATTGCTTACATAAATATTTTAATAATCCAACAAAATTATTTTTAGATCTGTATCTATTTAATTTTTTAGATATTTCAACGAAATCATTCATTTTGTGTATAAGCGTTATTATTTTCGTAAGAAATAGGCTATCGAAATAATATGGATGTTCCGTAATGCAACTGGTACTCAACATGAATCCCTCATAATTAACGACTTATCGCAAACTGCATGAGTTGGATGAGAATTTCGTGATAAAATATACCAAGTTCTATAGGTAAGTCTCCATATTTCTTTCCAGTAGATTGCTCGTCTTGTACATATAATAGAAGATGTTATTTATTATTTAAATGTTTCATTAATAAATGACAAGTAAAAGTTGTTTGACAGCTCCAAGAAATTAATTTTCAGGCGAGCGCAGCCAATTCTCGATTTAAACGCTTTTGCATAACTACTCTTATCCGCTTTGTTCGCACGCTCGGAGAGTGCCGACTAATTCCTTTGCCATTCGAGCGAGTTAATCGCCATTTGATACGCCGATCGAATTACTCGAATGGCTCGAAAGAAATGAATCGATCGACGAATAGCACAACGGCGTTACGTAACGATTAAATTTTTGTTGAAAAGCTAAAATTTGCTTTTCTATCGACAACAATATAATGATTTACAAGCATATACTCACCAACACATACTTAAATATTTAACTTTTTTTGCTTTATTTTTTCAATCTACTAGATGACAAAATATTTGAAATAAATTAACTATTTTGTTCATTCAATTGACAAAGAAAGATTATAAAATAAGATATATATTAACTTTAGTTTTCAATATATATGTATATATAATACTAAAATTTTTACAAAGTTATAATTTTAGATTTATTAATTACGTGCATTTATCTCTTATATCAGATTTTATGAGCATAGAGTTTTATAATGGAATTTTAAAATTTTCTCTGAAACACATATTATGATACTGCTATTATATTATTTATCATAAATTAGCAATTTTGTCAATTTTCAACACGTAATGAATCACCTAATTTTTAATGTATTTGTTTTTAACCAGATCTCCGATTGAGATTTTTAATTACAGTATTTTAATATAAATTAACAATATCATAAAATATTCGTAACAATTGAACTCTCAAATCGAATGATTCAAGTCTGCCTAAATTGGATTCCCGTTTTTAATCGAGGAATTTGGCAAAAAATTTATTGAAGGACATGTTAATCTATTTTTGATCGAAATATTTCATTCTTCTTATTTTATGTAATCTGTCTTAACACATTTTGACATTCGAATCTTATATGAATTGACAATTATCAGTGATTATAAATATTTCATTATATGCGCTATATAATTGGTTTGTTAATTTAATAGTGTATTTTTGCTTTATACACTAAAGAAGGCTTTGTAATTTTATACATATATTTTTTTTATATTATTTTATTAATTATATTTATTATATAGTATTTACATTGTTATGTTAATTGTTATATTAATTTAAAATCAGTCTAATTATAAGCTCGAAATAAGCCACGACTTTATTTATTTGTTTTGAAAATATACGCATTTTCATTCTAATCATAAATTTGCGTAAACATGTTTTTTAAATCATTCTATATATTTGATCGAACAAAAAATTATTCACTTGAACAACTTCATAACGTGTATAGAATTATTTATTTGATCCCCTCAATTATTATATTCGGTAATGCTGAATCTGATTTAGTTAACAGCGCACGTAAATAAGTATACGCCTTTGGCAAATCATATTTAGTCATTTTATGGATCTTTCCCTAATGCATTGCCGCATTAATGCATTACGAATGCTTGTGTAGTTAATGCTAGTATTAATGGATCAGCATCTCATTTCTAGTATTGAGCTTCATATATATTGTGGTACATAGATATTTCGATATTAATTAGGTATATTATTGAATTCAATAAATATATTATTGAATTTAATATAAGTAGCCTCTTTCTTAGAACAAAAATCGTTTTTCAATTGCACGACGATGTATTGTATCGTCGATACGATGTTCACGGATTTCTAGACAATCCTATTTGTAGTTCCTATGGAACTATTCCCTTAACTGGATTATCGTGGCAGCAAAGAGATTACGAAGCAAACTTATTGTTAAGCAACATCTATGTATACAACGAGACGATTCGTTTTATTTTTCTTCTAAAAAGTTTCTCAAGATTTATGCAATTAGCGCTATAAATATATGTGGAATTCATGTGATTGTTGATTCCCGTCGTGACGATCTGTATTTACATTTGCACGCAGCATGTTTCCAATGTATACACCCTCCGACGTAATTTAAATCTGAATACGTGGCATGCTACAGAATTATCTCCGCTAGATCAAAATTCGTGAAAATACATGCACATATGATCTGATTAACATATTAATGCATTTCAAATGCATATAAATGAAATTATGCTATTTCAACACCATTCGCGTCAATTGAAGTCTCTCTCTCATATCAATGTTATCATAGCTTAACATCTACACGGAGATATTTAAAGGTTATGCCGTCTCCTCAAGAAATATCATAAATTAATAAATGCTTGGAATTCTGCGAATAAAATTCATTCCTATAATAATATCAATTATAATTGCCGTTTGGTTGCGAAATTGCAGCTTCTTTCTTCTCTTACGCAAGCCAGTTCTCGTAAATGCGTAATTTTAGAATAGTAATTGTTAACATTTGTACTAATGGTATAACTCCTGTCTCTTTTGCTCACTTTTTACGCTGCTCAATTCTGTAGCAGAGGATGACACCGAAGATCAAACGGAGCAAAAGTTTTCCCAATGAGAGTGAGACGACAGATCATGCAACCGAGCTTGAAGACTTGCTTTCTTCGAGATCAGGTATATTTTCTTTGCTCTATAAATTTTATAACGTATAAAACATGGATATAAGTAAAAAATTCGAATCAATTGCAATGAGATTGGTGCATTTAATTGTAACATTTTTCGTTATTTATTTAATGATGGGAGAAGTTTTAGGAAGATTAATTAAGCCTCCTAAAATATCTTACATAATTGGAAAATTTGAGTTAAATTAACACATTTCACATGCCCCACATAGTCCAAATTTTTGTGTTAATTTAACATAAGATATACATAATGTATATATTACATGATGTAGACATTATATGTTAAAAAGTATAATATGTCACAGAAAATAATATAAACATTGTGTAAAAATTTTAACACACAAATGTGACATTTCGACAATTTAGAAACAAATTGTGAAAGTATTTCTTCAGTAAAATTAATTTATATTATATTAAATTATACACTCTCACACACATTTTTTATTCATTTATCGTAGAATTTATATTTAAAATTTATATTGTTTTTATGTTATTTAATTAATTATTCATAAATTGTATTATTTTGAAAAATATAAAATATCAATTTAACACAAAATATTTAAAACATAATCTCACTATGTTAAATTAATATTCGAGAATGTTAAGAATTCAACACAAAATTAAAAATCGAAAATTTTAACAAGGGTCGGTTTTAACACAAGTACAATATGTTTCTTATTATATATGCATATTATAATAAGTATTGTAATTTTATTTTTTACTTTATTATCACTACTTGTTTATTTTATCTAAATGTAACTTTATTTTGACTTATATATGAAAGGAGGCAGACATGTCCATTATTTCTGTAATATTAGTTTATTAAAATTTTTTAGCGTATTTATATTTTTAATCTTTATTTATATTTTTTAATACCACTAAGGGCTTTATGTATTATCTCGAAACATTCAATTTTAGTTATTACATGTTGAAACTTCTGTAATTTAAAATAAATATTACGTATATATTTAATATCCTATATCTCGCTCATTAATTGGCCTCGTTTGTTTTTATTATCGTGGATATTATCATGAGCTCAATTCATAAACTTTATTTTACATTATAATTTTATTCAAAGAATATTAATTTAGTGTTATAAAACGATTACTACCTTATAATTTTGCTCATACAATTTTTATCGATCGCGCCTGCGTCACGTTCCAAAAGCGAGTTGTATAAATCACGCTCCATTCAATAACGAGTACATTCCGAGTATATTCCAGCATATTTCATATATTCCTATTGTTCTGAAACGGGGATATGTCGCGTCTTGTTTCGCGAAACATACTATTGTGATTTCTATGCGAACTTCCCCTTTCTTCCTCTGACAGGAGCGGAATCTCCTTTTGCGCTATGCAAGATATGTATATATCTCGTAACGTGGCAATTTGCCATTACCATTCAAGTCTGATGTACGAAAACCATCAATTTTGATCTCGCGATTAGACTAGATTTCCTTTATAGATAACGTACAAAAGCGCACTGCGCTTTAACACATCGCGGAATAACATGCGATATCCTTCTATGCGAACTTCTTAAATAGTAAAAATAATTTTGCTCAATACGATTTTTATTGACGTGATTCCTCGATAATAAAAATTGGAAAATTTATTGGGCTGAGAACGATTAATCGAGAGATTCGATCTCCACGTTCCTTTAAATTAAACCTTAGGCACTTCAATAAAAATGGAGCATTATCGAAAATCTACAGGGAAAATATCTAAAAATATTCAGTTAGATATAAATCTGAAAATAAATTTTATTGGACTATCAGATTAATTATATAGAACGTTCAAATTGATTGCTAGAATATTAAAATTTTTTGCAGCATTGCTCATCAATACTTGAGTTTTCTACATAAACATTTTGATTCAATAAAAAATACTTTCAGATATAATATTAACTAAATTTTTAAATAGTTCAGCAATTTTTCTGTATACTGACGCAATTGCATTCACGAACAATTCTTACCGTACGCAGGACTGACCGAAACCTCGACGAACAAACCGGAGATCGACGAGGACGAGGAGGAGGATCACTGGAAAGACGCTTCTCCGATGACGCCGATTTGCAGTCCAGTACGACCTGCCAAACTCCATCATCGCGACAAAAGATCTCCAACTAGATATATCGATGTCGATAACGACGTCGAGATTATTCACGAATTCTATCCTACCACATCTAAAACAATGCGCGAGGAGACGAGTATCGTATCATATGGCGGCACGATAATCGTGGAAACGACGAGGATACCCAGGCACATCAAAGATGTGCCGACGAGGATGGAAAAGGTGGCTCCAAAGGTGAAATTAAAGAAGCAATCGTCCTTGGAGCTGGATCGTGTACCTCCCGTTCAAGAAGAACCGTCTTCTAGTGCGGAAGACACATCCAGGATCACTATGACAATGAGATCGGTGCGAGAAACGGATCAAGAACGTAGGAAAAGCCTGAAGCGTCATAGCAGCGCAGAATCCGAAGGACGAACGTCCACATCGAGGGAGACATTGGAGAAGTCGGATACATCGTCAGAAAAAGGTGCCAAGAAGAAGGTCTTCATAGAGAAGGGAGATAGTAAGAAGCGATCGAAAAAGTCGGGAAAAAAATCCATTAAGACTGAACAGAAGATGGAGGAAGATTCGTCAAGACGGAAACACGAAGGCGAAGATTTTACGAAGAAAGACGAGGAGACTTATCGACGATCGAGGGAGGAGAGGAAGAGCTTAAAGGAGCAAGAATGCATCGAGAGGGTAACGGAATTCCTGACGAGGCATAGCATTCCGTCTTATTCTGATGTAAATGTCGGCCTCGAAACTGCAGAGCTCTCCCTTCCTGAAGTCGTAGATGAGCAACGAGTTAAACGTCCATCAGCTATTAGCAAAGAAGAGGAAACCGTAAGCCTCTCAACGACAATCGAAACGTCCATCGTATCTACAAAAAGGAAAGAAAGCCTGAAAAGTGTATCTGAGATGGAAGAAAGGAAAGATTCTGTGAGAGACTCAAAACTCGCAAAGGACATCAAGAGACTCTCGAAGGACAAGAAACAACGGCCAACTCTCGAACGAATAGCCGTTTCAGAGATTCGGCAACCCGAACCGGCGGTTCAGCAGCCCACGAAACGACCGAGCTCATTGAGAAAAAGGAGAGACTCCTTCTCCAGAGAGTCCTCAAGAGAATCATTGTTGGAAGAGAAAAAGGGTGTCAGAATTCAAGAGGACGTACAGGAGATTTTCTTTGATGATACGAGCGACCAGGTGAGTGGATTGAATTTTTTTTAAATTCCATATATTTTGTTTTGTTTGTATTAAAATTTCATTACCTTCGATTGATCGAGTCGAATGTCAACCGATTGGTCAATTCTGCTTAATCTTCTAAAGACGGCACTGTCTTGTTATTAAAAAAATAATTTTGTTGTTGTTTTGCTAAAAAATTACTTGTAAATAAAAAATTAGAAATAATAAAATCGGCTCCTAATTTCGATGTGTAACTGTCACGTATCAGATGATCGATCTGCTGCCGGAGGTCCAGCTGGTGACTGCCAGGATCATCACGGCGGAAGAAGCGTCTGCGCTTCGCTTTGAAGAGGCAATCACCAGAATCGAAATCCATTCGCCACCAGAAGTGCATCTCATTCCAGAGACAATTAAAACGAAACTAACGCGGGCGCCATCACCGGAAATTGTCGACGCCTTATCATTGCAGCTACCCGCCTTAGCGAAATCGACATCGGAGAGCACTTTAGCGGAAGGCAGGCCCAGCTCCGACGAGGATCGCAAAGTTTCTGTGAGAAATCTGAGGCCAGAGATTCTTTGGGATCTGTCAAAAGTCTCCGATAACGGTGAAAAAATCGAGCAGATGGGTGAGAATGGTAGAGACATCAAGGAGAGGCGACTCAGCAGAACCGGAAGCGAGGGTTCGAAAAGATTAGCCAAGGATCAGAAGCAGGAACAATTTCCCTTCAAAATTGGCAGTCTGGCACAGCCAGACAGGCCGGAACTGATGATCCTGCATGAAGGTCTGACAGAGAAAACAGGAAGCGTCGGAGATGTGACAAGAAAGGAAAGCAAGGAAGATGATGATATTTCAAGGTAAAAGAATTTCTGTGTAATCTCTTCTCTCACAAAGATCTAATCACAAAGATTTGTTGATATTTTACACAAGAATAATTAAATTTTATACACACTAAAAAAAATTATTAAATCGTAATCAAACAAATATTTATTAAAATTTAATATTTTTTCAGTATATGTATATGTATATTAATTTTGTTTTAAAGGATCACTCTGGTATTTCTCTTAACTAGCAGAAACGTGTTCAATTTATTGATAATAAGATTATAAAGAAGATTATCAAGATATATATATATATATATAATTTTAAATTTATTTAGAGATATAAAATTTATTATTTAGAGATATAAAATTTGTTTTAAATGATGAACGATTTTATAGCAGCGTGAAAAATTAATTGACATTATCGCGCATTAGCATTGATACGATTCTACGTTGAGAAAAATAATTTGCATATACGCGAAAATAAAATCTTTTATTTTATAAAATATTTATTTTATAAAATATTTATTTTATAAAATATTTGATTCATTAAAGAAGAGAATTTCGACCATCGTTCGTTTCGTGAGTGAATGATCGATTCTGCCAACACGTGGAAAGAGGTAAACAAGCTTGTTTGCGATATTACAAATACGGTCTGTCGATCGAATTATAAGTTCGAGTGACGTCGCCTAGGGCTTCGAATGTCGATTTGCAAACAATATTATTTACTCCCATAGTTTGTCGCTCCCGATTAGGGTTGGATTACATGCTTGGCCATAGAAACCCTGAAGTGCTCGTATAATTTGCTGGAAATCTAGGTCACCGGCTAATACGTCGGAATACTTTGCATCCCGAAAAAAAATTTCGAGCCACGCTGAAAAATTCATCGTGATTACGTCCCACTGCGTACGCGATTTTAACTGTCTCTGTGCGCGAAATACCCACCAGAGAAATTCTGCACCATATTCATGTCGGACAAATGAGAAATTGCTATTCCTTTTTCATACATAATTTTTGCGAGGCATATTACAGTTTAATAATATTAACACATTTCGTGCTGCGCGAGTCAACGTTGAACTTTCCATTCGGATACTTAATATTTTGACTATAAAATGATAGTTGTAAAATAATTTTTTGTATTAACATGTGGATGCATAATTATGACATGTGATGCAACATATACGTTACATATTAGTACTTTCTTCTTTATAATAATAACCTTTGTAATTTTAATTATTACGAAATATATATTATTTAACAAATATAACAAATGCAAACAAAAGTGCCGTGGGTCATTGGTGATCTACGCAGCATTCTTATGTGCTTTTATTATATTTATTAAATAATATATATTTTTATAATGGTAAAAATATATGTAGTTAAACAAAATTGCAAAAATTATTTGTAGAAGAAGATAATGTATCAATATTGCGACATGATGATAGTCATTTAAAATTGACCCGATATTGAATGTGCTAATATAATATACATTGAGTAACGAAAATAAGAAGAAGATACAATGTTTTACGAATTATCGCTGATCTTGGTTAAATGTCAACATTTCATAAACATTGTAGTTCACTTCATCAGGACAAGAAGTATCAGGTTGCTTTTCTGATGAAGTAAATTACAATGTTCACGTTGGCATTTAACGATGTGATAAAGACACGGAGATAATCCACAAATTTTGTAATTTCTTTAATAAAATATCCGGAAGTTTCAATAATAATAATAGAAATAATCTCGATTATCTAAGCATGAATCTCATTATGGAATTTCATATTTACAACAAAATTATCCAAGATGTATAATTGAGAAGACAGGAAAAAAAAAGCCATTTCTGATTCATAATTATATTGTATTAACACTTTGATTGCTAAAGCTCAGCATTGAACTTAATAAATCTGTAGCAGTTATTTTGATTTTTCAATTGTTTTTTAAAGTCTAATGTAATTTAATATTGTCTCTTAAATACATTAAATCTTTAGTAAAATTATTTTTAATCAAACATAGATATAGATTTTAAGACAATTAAAATATGAATTGAATTATCAAAAAAAATATATATATTAAATAAATCTACATCTCATTATGGTTGTAGGAAATTCTATTTGTCAGTAATTAATTCATTTATATGTTTTTTGTCGATTGTTGTTTAAAAATAAAAAAATCATTGTTCTTTTTTAATTTATTAAAAAGCAAAACGCGATTAAAAGCATCTTTCTTTAATTCTCTTTCGCTTTTCTTCCCTACTATCTTCCAGAAATTTTTTCACTACCATTTACATTTACGATTCAACAAACTTCTCGCAGCACATACATTGTGGAAGTTACATTCACGCAAGAAACCACTTAACGCGAAGTGCTATTTTTTTTATAGGTATTCACATTGGAATCTCATGCGATACACGCGACGTTACAATCCCAAGTGCGATATTTATTTATTTTTTCTTCTTGAAATAGAATTTGGCTGTTTTTGTACTCGCAATCAAGCAGATTTATTTTATTTAGTACTTTTTTTCACATAGCTACAATATATGTGCCTGTAATTGTTCTTTAACGCTTATATTATATTGTTAAATTCATAATATCAAATTATACCCAATTTGAGTTATTTTTAATGATTTATTATGTTATCTGCTTTTATTCAATATATTGTTAATTTAATTAAAAATAATAAACATTAAAATTACTTAATTTAAGAAAATTAAATTATATTGTTAAATTAAATTAATTTGTTAAATTAATTTACTTTATTAGTTTATAATTTATAAGGAAAATTAAATTAATGTATTATTATATCCATTAAATTAGATTCTTTAGTTCTTTATTAAATGCATTGATATAATGTTTATTAACTATAGAAATGGATTAATTTACATTTTTATTTTATTACACATAAAAAAACTTAAAAATAACAATAATGTTAAAAAAAAAAGGATTGTATTACCATTATTCCTGTTATCTAACAGGAATCTTACATTAATGTTATCTTACATTAATGTAAGTTAAAAGTTTATAGAATTTTCTAAACGGAAACGACAAACCACGATAATATTACTTTAACGTTAAAATAAATCATGATTGATCGAAGAGTGACTTTAATAATCATTTTCAATTTTGGATGTCATTTGGATGATAATTTTCTGTTCTGTTTGTATAAATTGCACTTATATAATACACGTTCGAGAAATTAATTCCGTTGGAATATCTGCTATCATGTTCGAAAGATAAATGTGCATCATCTTTGAATAATTCATGATCTATCAGAAACAGCGAAATATAAAAAGATGGATAGAGTCGGTCTTGAGATGAAATCGGACACGTCTGTATAAAGACGTACACCCAGGACGCAAAGTAAACAGAGAAAAATTCTGAAAGCTTAACAAAAAATGACAACGATGTCGACAAGCGACAAGGGAGATGATAAGGGGTGAACGAGATATCAGTTTGAACAGTAGAAAAGGGCGTAAGAGAGAGACCAGCATGACGCAACCGGCGAAGTGGAGAAGAATCAGCCGGAATCAGCCCACGTCGCGAAGATACACAGTGTAGATACGGGAAAGCCAGAGAGACGCAGTCAAAGAGACGAACTAACACCGGGATGCTCGGAAAGAGAGAGAGAGAGACGAAGACGGAGAACAACGTGATGTAACGAGCTGCGAGAGTAGCGAAAAGAGGTGAATGCAGCGGAACGGAGAGAAGAGCGACGCGCATCGGTTCGAGGCATAGAGACGAGCGGATGCGATGCATCCGGACGGATAATGCAGACTGTGGAGTAGAAAAAGACGGGGAGTTCGAGCCGGCGGGGACAAACACGATGTGGCGCACGATGTGACATCGATGAGGATAAGGAAAGATAAAAGCGTCGTTATAAAGAAGTGGCGGAGAGACGTGACGGAATCGCAAAGGAGCAAAGACGGAGCACGATAGATGGAGAGGAGAGACGCGCGGAATTGCCGGTGGCTGCCGAGAGATAAGGCCGAAGACGTAAGGACGTCGAAGTAGATGTGGTGGGCAGAGGGGAGAACAACGGGAACTTCAGCGGTTAAAAAGAGGACGTGGTACAAAAGAAGCGGGAATGACTGGTCGTATGGAGGACGGATAAGCGCGATGTGCAACAAAAATATAGAGAGGTGAAACGAAGCGTGTAATAAGCGCGCACGCGGGCACCGCAAAATATACAGAAATGAATGAGAGACTCGTATGTGCGGGTTCGTGGTTCAGGATAAACCAGGCCAACGGTTTTCAAATTGTTTTGCCTTCCAACAGCATTTCGCGAATAAACGAAGCGTTATCTTTTTTCAATTAATTTTTCACGTGAACCGTATTAAAATTTTAATTTCGTGTTTAATTGCCAAAGATACGTAATATCAAAAGTTCAAAATTTCACACTGCAGAAAAAATACACGACAGTTAAACTTTGACCTTAAAACATTGCTGCTCCACTTTTGACAGAGTATATATGTACGTGATATCGCAAATATTCAGGCAACCGCTGCATGGATATATGAATATGAATTACGGCTATGTAAACGTGTTATTTCTCGCGAATTGAAGAACAATTAACGCTAACTATGACATCATTCTCGCTAGTCAATTAAGTTGTTCTCTACCATAGCGTTTTAATCACATTTATAATACTAACCATCGCTCCATGTTTAATATTCCGAACTCGATGAGTGTTATTTTAATGCCATCAATTGTGTCACTTCGCGCGCACATTTGTAAATCTTGAAGCGCACCCGTGGCACGGGTAGAAAAGAAACTGTCTAACAGTATCTGGCCAGCGATTTTTTTTATTAAAATATACGGGAAAAATGGTTTTGTTCAAATCAAGTATCTATAAAATTCTAGCTAGATACAAATTTGAAAATAATTTTGTTGGACCATTAAAATAATTACGTGTGATGCTCAAACTGATTACTAGAATGTCAAAACATAATTTTGTAGCATTGTTCATCATATTTAAGATTCTCACAAAATTATTTTTTTGATAATTCAATAAAATTATTTTCAAATTTGTATTTCAAATTTGTATGTGAAAAGAACGGTTTTGCTAAAGTTAAAAATTTAATTAGATACAAATCTCTCTGAAAAATTATTTTATTGATTTATGAACAAAATAATTAAACGTAAAAATAATTAACGTAAAACGCTCAAATCGATTGCTAAAATGTTAAAGTCTTTCACAATCATACTCTTGAATTTTCTATAAAATTATTTTGATTGCACAACAAAATTATTTTCATATCTATATCTACCTAAATTTTTTAGATTTCAGCAAAACCATTTTTTTTCGTGTACGAGAGAGAAAAATACATATACTTCCTTATACATTATATTAATTTTAACTGTCTCATTGTACAATTTAAATTAATAGCAAATTCGGTTGGATGCACTTAGTGCGCATAGATGCACATTAAAATCATTATACTCTAATTTAATTTGAGTGTAAAATGCAAATATTTCGAAACATTAAATACATATTTAATTTAATAGTACAATAAAGTATATTAAAGATTTCGCGGCTTAATTCGCTTCTCTATTTATATTAAACATATATATTTATGTCAATTTGTGTACGACTTTAATGTGCACCATTGCGAATTGAGTGCATCCAACCGAATTTGCTAGATTATGAAATGAGAGAGTATAAGTTAGAGATAATAGATACATATATACAGGAAGAAAATATGTATCTTTCTCGTAAGATTTTGAGAAAATCGTTTATGACCAGATTATGTTATAGAATCTTTGTCACAGTAATTCAAATTTATTACTAGTCATACATTTTTTTAAGTCAGACGAGATTCTATGGAGCAAAGGAATGTCCAATACACACAATCACGAGGCACACAATCACGAGGAAAGACATTAGATGAAAAGAGAACATAGACAAACAACTTTTGCTCATATATACATATGAGCATATAACGCATGCGAAATGGGATCACGCACAAGAGAATAACACTTATCTATAAAATAAAAGTTTTCCCGTAACGTCTCTTTTGAATATATGTACATGTTTGATGTGTACGTGTGTATTATGTACTTATGTACCCGGAGCTTCTACAAAGACCGCAATTTATCTCTCTAATTTGACAACGAGATAATCCTAATCCTTATAACATTACCGCTACCGTTTGAACAGCACCGTGCTCTGCACGTTCATTCCTAGTTACATAATAACCTACAGTTTGCGTCGAATAATTAACTAGCCCTTAAACAGGAAACGTTTGATGGAATAATTACGTTTACATAATGAATCTATAAATAGAATATGTATCATGTAAATTGACAGAGAAAGAGCATTACATCATTTGCATCAATAACCGTCCACTTACGTCATTGGGAAATTAAATAATTTTTGTGGACATATCAAAGAGCAATTATTTTTTTCAATGTTTACGACAATAATTAAAATTGGAGGAAATCGGAAGTAATAAATGTGCTAATCGAAAATGAAATTCAATTAAGCTGGATGGAAATATTTTTGTCGTTTCACGAAAAGTTACGGTCACGAATTTCGAGGAATTCCGCTGTTCGACAATGAAGCGCTCATTTATCGAAAATTGGTTCGGTAGATACGAGCTGTTCGGATTACTCCTCTACATGCGCTCGCATACATACGCATATGCACACGAACACGCATCCATATATGTGCGCTTAAATACATATAATACGCGAATACATACAACGAAGCGCATAACATATACGCGCGTGCATTTCCCAAGCACGTATCGGGCGCCTACATTTTGGCACGTGTACACGTATGAATCTCCTACATACGCCTTCGCAAATCAGCTCGCGCAAATCCGTACGTGTTCCCGAGTACGCGTACATGCTGATTCCGATTTCGCTCAATCTCCTCAATACGAACTTCCAGCTACCTCATTCGGTGTATATAAACGATCTCGTAATGCACAGTCGTGTGCATTCAACGACACGTTCATACACTCTCATTTCCTGCAAATGCCATTCCCGTGCACAATATACATGTATAGGTACCGCCTTGTAAGTTTCCATACATACAGGTGTACATACATATCCTTACATTCGCGTGCTGTACACGTTTACTTCTCTTTCAATACAAATTGACAGACGTAATATAAATGTCCAATGCCGGTCTATTCTTACTTTAAGACTGTCTCGAGTAATGTCTTATAAAGATGTTATTACGGCTTTGTAATTGACTTATGACATCTTAAAGCAGTGCATCTTAAGACGGTCTTAAATAGAAGAACCAATTATGAATATTAGTCTAAGAGAGGAGAGTTTTTCGAGATTTTCTGACAAAACGGCTGAAATTTATGAAACGTTTTTTGGAATACTAAATTTAAATCAAATTTAATATAATTTTAATATAAATTTAATATAATTTTCTTGAATTAAATTATTTAACTTCATTATTTTATTAATTCATTATTTAAATTAACGACATATTAAATAAAAAGCAAACTAAAAAAATGCTTAAAAATAATTCAAATTGGTTATAATTTGTACTAATTTAATATGCAATGTTCAGTTTCATGGTTCAGTTTCAAATGAACAACCAACAGTAAGTAAAAGTAACATAATATTATATTATAATTTCGAATTCGACAATATGTAATATGACACATAGTGTTACGTAATAGTATCATGTAATAGTTACATTATTGAGTTCAAAATTATAATGTAGATGTTATATTACTTTTAATTGATGTTGACTGCGAATTTAGATAAATCAGAGAACTCACTTCCCGTAAACGTCAAAACTTTGAAGTCCGTCTTATTGTGGTTACATAAGCTACATAGTATTCTAATTCTACAACTCTTAACGATAGTGTCAGTATTGTCATTACGCAGATAAAAAAACATGTATGGTAAATAAAGCTTCACAACGACAATACGATATCGAATCGTCGTTATAAAGGGCTATCTACAATAGGAATAATATAGTGTATGTAGTAAGTTGTAAGCGATAAGAAATCGACCAACTATAGTTAAATGAGGAGAATAATCAACTATGATTAATCAATTTTTTACAGTTTATAGCTCACTACACGATATCGTTTCCGTTGTAGATGGCCCATAAAGTTCATTTTTCATTGGCGTAAGCATAATTGTAGAGTTGTAAAATTATAAAGTTGTGATTGTAAGAATTGACCGATCACGGTCGAATATTCTTTTCAAATTCGATGAATTTGATTGATCAATTTTTACAACTACAATTACTCACAATGCTTACGCAATTGTAGAATATACTTTAAGCCCATAATTGTAAGTAGTATAGTTGTAAAAATTGCCTAATTATTATTATTATTATTATTTATTTTATTGTGTATAGAGAAATTACAAAGCATACACAAATGGTGAGGTACCAGCAGAACTGCTGTTACTAAGCCTCTCAGAAAACGAAACAAATTACAAATTACAAAGTACAGAGAAATTAATACAATTTCAGAAAGATAAGTTTCTTGCTTAGTAAATACTCGAGTTTTAAAAAGGTAAAGGCCAAGAATGATTTGAGTATAATTGCAAAAAAGCATGATTAAAATAATAAACGCAGACTTATTACACAGTAAACGGAGATAATTGAAAAGATCGAAATTAATATAGAAAATACTGACAATTAAAATAAATATATTTAAAGCGTTGATATACGATTTTAATAGCGGCAAAAAAGAGTGAAACGAAGGAACTAAAGGAGAAGAGCGAATGGAAGAAGATAGCATGTTGTAAAATTTTGTGGCCATATAAGAAAACACAGCTTTGAATTTGACTAATCAGAGTAGAATATGAGAAAAATATTAAACTGTGATTGGTCAATTCTTACAGCGCCACTTAAACTATATTTATTCAATTATAGAATGGGCTTAAGAATTATATAGATGAATACTGCACACCTTGTAGACGAGTTACGCACTCTCTAAATCTGAATCAGTGGATAATCACTGATATTAGTGCCAAGTATGCCACTGATAATCAGTGAATTAAATGTGAGATCCCTAATCTAGCTAATCTTTATTTTGTGACTTAACTAACCTTGTTTTAGTGCTTAAATTCAAGGAATATGATATTGGAAGATTAAAATTAACGTGTAAATATCAGTATTTCAGTTATATAAAGCTCGAACATTTTTCCTTTTTTTGTTGAACTTCACTGATCATCAGTGCAAAGTATATCACTGGATAATTAGACTATCTTCGACTACCCACTGATTCAGATTTAGAGAGCGCACACAAGTGAACTGCGTGCACGTGCATACGCAGGAATCAACTCCCTCACGGGCGCAGAGCGCGCGCACGCAGTATTCTACTCTCGCGGTCTCGCGAGTAGTCGCACTAGTAGTCGCCCGCGCCTTCACGGCAGTCGGCGTGCGTCCACGCTCGGCACGTTATCGTCGCGTTTGCGCGCCGTCTCGCATTCGTGTGCGTGCACGTGTACGTGTGCATACGCTCCGACGAGTGTTATTTATTAGATCAGAGGAAGCCAGTTTGCAGTGACGCACGGAGTACCGGCTGTCAGAGACACACACGACAGTGAACACCTCGGGCTCGCACAACGTAAGGAAACGAAAAGCCTTTCGTGTGTCCGGAGTTTCTCTTGCGTTGCGTTCTCCAACGAGTTTCCTGACAAGTGCCCACTTGTATACTCTTACTTTTTTGCATTCTCGAGAGACGTTTGCGATCCGTCGGACAGATCCGTCGGGACCGAAAGCGAGCGACGACGCTCATTTGGATAACGGAAGTTGGAGAACGTCGCGTAAGCGTTGCTTACTGTTAGAATCTGCGAGCAGCTAAACAACTGATGCGAATTTTTCTTTCGATATTTCGCGCGAGAAACAATCAGCTTAATTGGTCTCGCTGTTCTCGCATCGCAATTATAATAGATAAACACGCCGCGAGGGAAATTCCTCTTGTATTTAACATGTTTTGTAGATGAAGTTGTTTTGAAGTTTATTTAAATTAGAGAATTGCGAGTTACGTAAAGATTCTCAGATTGCTCTGCGTAAACTGTTAGACAAATCTATACACTGTTGGATTCAACATGAAATTATATCCAATTTGAGTTATTTTTAATCATTTCTATGGAGATCACTGCTTTTATTCAACTCAATATGCTAATGTAACTAAAATAATGGAATTAAACAATTTCACTAAAAAAAATGTATTAAATTTAGTTCATTATTTACTTTAAGTGCATACGTTATAAATAGTATTTATTTTCAAACTAACCACGGAAGTGGATTGACTTACAGTTTGACACACATATAATAGTAAAAATGACAACGTTATTTAAGTCAAAGGATTAAGTTACAATTGCTCCTTTAATATCTAACAGTATATAGGTTTTGTATAAATTAGATATCCGCTATTACAACATTGATTTGGAAGAATGCCACGTAACGAATACGTTAGGAAATTTTAACCGAGCTCCCACAAGTTTCTGCAACGTGAGAAATATCAGAGTTCGCACGAGTTCATACTTCGCATTTTAGATTTCTTGTTTTTGTTAAGCATGCGTATCAAACAGATGCAAAGTCTGAAAATACGATTTCATGTTGATAATGGATATGATAGTATTAATATTATATATTCCAAACGATTCCGAGGCTCGAGAAAAATCTCGGGATATTTTTGGTCGAGATATCATAACCATTCGAGATTTTCTGCTAAAAGCAAACACAGTGGTAGGTCTGTCACGTTTCCGTGCGGGATTTATACTGTGTTCGCGTGTGTACATATCGAAAATGTGAGCACGTTCCACATCGAGAATATCACTCCAACACAGACAAACAATAAGCCCATCTATATTATCATCTGTTATATAATCCTCTCATTTCAATTGCATGATATGAGAAATAGGATCGGTGAGAGATATGATGTAAAACTTTTATGCTTTTAATTGCATTTTTATTTTACAAAGAGGCAAAGAGAATAAAGAAACGAGAAAATATTTTAATCCTTCACGTCCTGTTATTTCTCATATTAATTATGGCAATCTTGCGCTCGTACAAATATTCCTTTGTCGAGCCAATTAACCTTCATTTGCAATGTGGATTCTTTGTCTAAACCAAGTTTTTTTTTACTATTCTATACTATTATATTTATAATATAAAATTTTACACAATTTGATTTATTTTACTCATTTTTGTCATCACTACTCTTATTCAACACGTCATTAATTTAATTAAAACGATGGAGTTAAACAGTTTAACTCAAGGAAATATTAAATTTTACTGAAATTTAGTTTATTAAGTGTATATATGTTAATATGGACATTATTAAAAGGGATTTTCAAATTCACAGATATGGATTGATTTTTACATTTTAATCACATGGAAGTTAGAAATAACAAAATATTATTTTAATTCAAGGAAACCATTGCTCCTTTAATAGTCGATCGACTTTCAAGAAAAAAATTTTCTTGAAATTGTGGAAAAATTCAGAGTGACTTTTCAACATCTTTATTACGTTATCAAACAGATTTTTAATTTAAATGTTAAAATCTTCATTTAATAAAAATTGAAATTTGAGCAAAAATGAAAAAATTTTTAAATAAAATTTCACTTGTATCAAAAGAAATCCAAATTGCGGACAGAAGGTTAAGAAAGAAGATATTATTTACATTTTATCATAAATCATCGCAAATCGTATTCATTTTTGGTTCCATCCATATTTTCATGGATAGTAGAATATGTAATATATAAAAGTGTCTTTGTCGCTCGCGAAGAATATAAATGGCTGAATTATTTTAATTTTATTTTCGTACTGAAGAGATATAATTCCACCGATAAGAGCAATCGCTTTTGATTTATATCGAGTGTCTAGTATTCGACAGTACAAATCTCAACAATCGGTCAGTCTTTTTATACCGCTGACTACAAACGGATCGCTGCAATTAAGAAAGCTATTGGACGCAATTATGTTTGATCAGATAACAACGTCAAAGACTCATTTACTCAGCGATGGCTTTGCACGGCGGCCTTTTGCTGCATCATTAAAACTCTAGACACGAAACTGTCGACTGATCGTGAATTTTCCTTCCGCTCTGTGACCTCTGGTTTTCCTGGTTTTCTCCAGTGAGTTCCAAGTTCGACGCGAGTCCAAGGGATCCATCCGCGTTACGAAGGACCTCGCAATTCCTCGCGAAGTTGCCGACAGTGCGATTCCGGCTCAAGATTCTCGAAGAGAAGAACAAAAGGAGCCATTATCACGACAAGAAGCTAAGGACGCGAGGGAGGCGCGTGATTATGAGCAGACCTCTTCGCGGGAGAAACATTCGCCGTTGTTGGAGGAAGCGATTTGTAAACACGAGGAGGATCTGATCTGTAAGGAGCACTCACTCGAGTATCAAAGTCAAACACTCGAGAGCCAATCGGATCATTTGTTTCACGAGATATTCACCTCCTCGTTAGAGGATCTGCTTGAGGAAGTACCCGAGAGTTGGACTCGCGAAGTTTACGAGAAAAATCTTGACAAGATCCAGCACAGCTTCAAAGAAACGCAGTATTCGCCCAAGGAGAAGCGCGATGTACAAACGCAGACTGTGCAGGAGTCTAAGAGTACACAGTGTAGCCCTGAACAAAGTGTGACAAGTCCGTGCGAGGAGCCACCCAGGATCAGCCCCTTCCACATCGGTCAGAGGTATTTCCAGAGTCCCAGACGGGAAGTACAAACACAGACTCAGGGCGAGAATAAAAGTGTTCAGTGCTCGTTGGACGATCTGGGTGATCTCACGAGAGGCGACGCTGCGGATCAGACGGAGTCGAAGAGCATTCAATGCATCCCGGAGGATATCTCTACGAGAACGTCCGTTAGATCGAGATCCTCTTCCCGAGAAGACATTCTGCGTAGTCCGCGGCGTGAGGTCGAGGTACAAACTTATCAGGAGTCGAAGGCGATCCAATGCAGCGACGACGAGCTGCTCGAGGCTGACCAAGCGAGCGCCGATCGTCCGGAGCACGCGCATCAGAGTAGACCAGCCAGCTCGATCTCTAGGAAGACCGAGAGCTCGCCTTCGTCGAGCTCGAGTTCGCCACGCAAGTTTCCGACTGTCGTCTTCGTGGAGGGAAAAGGGGATATGACTGTCACACACAGGGAGCACGATGGCGACGTCACCTGGTCGAAGCACTGGGGTCCCGAGAGACTGGTGGAGATATACAGAGAGCCGAAGACCAGCCTAGGACTCAGTATTGTTGGTGGAAAGGTACGATATATATATATTATATATAGGGTAATAAAGAGGTTTGGCTACAAACTTCTTTACCTCTTAACCAAAGTTTTGTGTACATCAAATCATTGGTAATGTATGTTTATAAAAAAAACAAACTCTAGAATGTCATCAATTATGTTTGTTTTTTTAAAATACTACTCAGATAGCCGTCAATTTACTATCTGATCTGTGAGTGTATATTTGATAAACACACAAAATTTGTCACACAAACTTTTTTGTGTATATTGTTATTATTTTCAAATGAAACATAAAAAACAAAGAAACATAAATATAATTTTAAAAAATGGATATTAAATAGCGGTTTTTAACATTTTTTTTTTATTAATATTTTCTAATTATGGTATCACATTAATTTTCTTGTTATAACATTACTAATAGCTTTATTATGAAGATTGATCTAATTAAATTTAATTTAAAACATGAGCGAATATCGCACGTGGTCGTGAGATTTATTTTTACAAATTTCCGAAATTCGATCAATGCAAGACAATCTTGAATTATAAGTGTCCTTTATTTAATATCTTCCAACTATGACGTTGCATTTCTCTTGCTACATTACTTATAATTGCTCTATTATGGGGATTGATCTATTTAAATCTAATTTACTATATGAGCAAAGACCGCATATGGTTGTGAGGTTTATTTTTATAAATTCTCGAGATTTAATCGATGCAAAGAGCGATAATCCTGAATTATTATATACGTTCTCTCGCAGTTATTCAGTCACAATTTTTCGTATTCTTTTTATTAGCGCGCAACAAATATAGCTGCGAGCAGACAAATGTTGGCCCCGTCGATATCGCCCTTGATGTTTTATAGCTCGCCTTTAAAATCGGGAATGCAACGACGGAGCTATTGAAACATTCGGACAGAGTTGAAGTCAAAGTAGGTCGAGCCAGATGGCCGTTAGTAAACGAACGTCTTGATGGATTTATCTCGCGCCGGATAATCCATCTATAATTCAATAATTCGGCCCAATAATTAATGTTGGATTTTAACAAGTAATAAACTGTCACGTGCACACGCTCATAGCGAGCTTCAAATATGAGTTTAATAGATTCGACCCTGCGATCTCGCGAATAAATTCCTCATGTTCCGCGACGCGGGTTAAATGCTTTTTATTGATCGCCACCGAACGATGTGAATCAGGACTGCTAGTTTGACGAATAGAATTTAATCAATTAACTCTTTATCAATGCACACTGAGCCATATCGATGATATGAGTTGCGTATGCATCGGTTGAAGTACGTTAGCGCATAGCCGAGTAGTTTTTCAATGTTAAACCGGCAAGGAGGTATAATAGGATCATTGGCTTTGGTTTTAACAAGCTCGTGGTTGCCTTAAAAGCTCTTCAAAATTACATTTTACACAAATTATTGTATTATCGGACTGAGCATTTGGGTATAACATGATTCTGTATCCAATTAAACTGTATAATTATTTGTATAACTACCTTCATGTAGTTATAGAGAAATAATTGATTTTGGACACGAGGGTGCGAAGATTATAATCCACCGATAAATAATGTAGTGATCGCGCAAAATAGAATTTGCTACTAATTAAATGAAGAAATATGTTTGTTTTTCTATTCGCGAGTGGGAAGGAAGGAAAAACGCAATTGATTACTCAATACACCCGCTGAATTGTAATGTTAAATAATTGCTTTAATTGGATTAGCCAATGCGGTAACAAACCAATGAAAGATTAATAAGAATAAATGATCGAGAGGAAATTGAAGCGGGGAATTTAGAAATCACGGGGGGCTGGGTATCTATCTCAAATTCCCACTGTCTGCAACGTGGGCTCGGAGTTAACGGAGTTAGAGACAGTTATAGAGGACGCTAAATTAAATCCAACTGTGATTAAACAGTGAAATTGTCAGCGGCTGAATCGACTAATCATGATTCTATTGATTCTGCCGGTTAGGGAACCTTAAACGAGTAGGTATTGAACGACGATTGATTCTTATTTCAGGTCGATCTGCACAATGGCGGACCTAGCAAGACGCAGAACATTTCTGGGATATTCATAAAGAATGTTCTGCCGAATAGTCCCGCCGGCAGAACTGGCGGTCTCAAGGTAATACAGTTTTCTTGAAACGATCCCCTTTACCATCGACCGCGGAAATTGTATTTCTCCATCCAGTTCCTGCATCTCCAGGAACTTGCAAAAACATAAAAACTTTAATAAAGCTGGAAGAAGAGAACTACGCGATTTTTACCTCAATAAAGATTTTATCACAGCCAAAGTTTACATTTGTGCAAACGCAAACATGTTTTAATTTAAACGTGTAGACGCTCAGCGCGCTTTACTCTGTAATTTTTGTTTCGTAAAAAATAAATTTAATTTTGCGATCTTAATGCTATCTGCTTAATGCTATTCACCGTGTTTCTTTCCTTCTCAATTTTGATTTAAACAGCATTCATGAATGTGTGAAAATTTAATAGTCAATTGCCACGACCTATCTCGACCTCGTCTTCTGGACTTAATTCGCTCTTACGCGCGTGCTTTCAGATTGGAGATAGAATAATTGAAGTGGACGGCGTCGACCTGCGGCATAGTACGCATGAGCGTGCGGTGGAAGTTATACAAGCTGCCGGAAATCCTGTCAGTCTTCTCGTCCAATCCTTGGTGAATTTGGTAAGCTCTTGATCACGATCCGGAATATCGATGTTTCCACTTTGCCCGTTTTCTCGAGCTTGAGTTTGTCAGCTGGCTTTAACGTTGTTACAAAAGTTTCTTGAACGCTGCTCCTCTTATCACTCAAAAAGGTCTTTTATTTTTCCATCGATGTCTTCTACTTTTTCGTTCGAGAATTATGTGAAATATATTATAATGACGAAATGTGAATCTGACGATCTAGGAGAATACTAATTTTTTTTTATTAACTTTCTTCTTTCATGCTTCTTTCATTTTTATTTTTAAAAAGAGAAATTAATCATGGCCAGTGAATATAAATATTTTGTTTAAAATGCGCTGCTTGCCTGCAGGTTTGTTGTATTCTATTGGAAGTAAGTCTTATTCTGCTCATGAAAAAGACTCCACATTCCTGAGGGAAATAAATTCACGACGTGCAGCTAAACCCTTTACAGCCACTGAAATTTACGACATTGCTCCAGTAATTCGCGTAACGTTTACGTTACACGTCGTTTTATAGTCTGCAACTTTTCACGATGTACTTTTTCTTTTACGTTAAGTAATCTTTGCGGGAGAGTAATTTCAAATACGGCTGGTGTGTGCCAAGTAGATATTTTCAGTCAAAGCTTATCAAGACATGATATTAATTAATAGGCGATGGAGATAACTTGTCGAGTTGTCTTTAATATATTCGGCAATCAAGTCATTTGAGAATATCTGTAATATGTTATTAATGTCCTCTTGCTATTAATTTTTTCAGTTATACAAATTTAAATCTAATTAAATATGAAAAATTCTATTTTTCGATTAAAATAGATCTTATACCCAAGGAATACACCAAATTAACAGAAAATCAAAATGACTTTATTTTAATGTTAAATAATGATTTATTATTACAAAAGTTGTTTATCGATATTAAGAATCAAAATAAAATCATTTTGATTTTTTGTTGATTTTTATATATTCTTTGGAGTATACTTAAATATTTCGTGAATTTATATACATATCTAAGTCTAGAAACCGCACGCCGAAGTTTTTCTCTTGAAACACAATCATGAACAGAACCAGAGATATCAAATTTAAATAAACTTTTATAATCCAATTTCTATCTTCCTGTTTCTAACGGTTCGTACTTCTGACAATGATTTCACAATGTAATCTAAGGATTATTCCGCTTGTGCATTAATGACAATTTACGGGCAAACGGAAAGCCAGATTTTGTTACGACCTTCGACAAGGTTGCCATTATAAATCCGCGTACCGCTGAGCTGACTCGATTTGCAAAGCATGAAAGTTTCACCTCGTAATTAACCCATACCCGAACGATCGATTCCGTTAACCGGACATTACCATCGTCATCAGACCCAAGCAGGGCGAAATTGAACTCCGTAATGTTGTTGAATAGCAGCGGCCCTAGGCACTTCGCCGTTTAACGTCGTCTGCCTCCAAAGTGTCGCCGATAGACACATTACACGAAATTGGATGCAGGACACTGGATGCGGGATGATTGTGTCGCGATACTTGCAAAATGCAACAATAAGCAGCGATATGCGGCGATACACGGAATAGACCCCGACAAACTTCGCGGAGCAAAATGCAAACAATTCTACCGCTCGGCGACTTTTATTATCCTACCGCGCCATCGCAAATCTTATCCGGCGATCGCGAATTTTTACGATTTCAAACATGAGATAGTCCGCCGGTTCGAGCTCTCTCGTCTTTCTTGCTTGATATCCTAAGATCGCGGATATGCATGTTTGAGGTGATGTTACATGGTATTAATATAAATTTAACACTGATGTCTTTGATTGTTAACGTGTTTCTTTCCATGCTCACACATGCCAATGTTTGCGTGATCCTATTTTTCATTTGCTAATGTAAAAATTGTATTTTTCTATTTATAGTTAATCACTGAATTGATGATTTTGTAGCAAATAATTTTTAAAGTTATTATATTACACTGAAAAAAAATTTACTAAATCTTAATATACATTTCTTTGAATAGTATTACATTTACAGAAAATAAATGTTTACTAAAAAGTAATAGTTGAATCAAATTAATGGTTTCTGTGTTTTCAAATGAATATATGTTTAAAAAAGTAAATAAATATTTGCTTAATTAAAACTATTCAAACAAATATTTATAAAAATGTTGTATTTTTTTTCAGTGTACAAAACCATTAGCTTAGTAATTAATTACAGCTAGAAAATCACAATTTTTATAATTATCATATTAAGTTAGTAAACCATCAATTAACTAGATAAAGAAGAACCGGACTTTAGTTATTACAGTACCGATGCAGTATCTCGAACTAACTCGTAATATCGATGAAAAAAATTTATATAACAATCTGTCACGACTATGACATGGCCTTCGCACCCAGCGCGATCCGACGGCTAAAAATTAACCGAGCATCGACATATATTGACGTTATTCAATAGCAAACTACCAGGGCCTAATATAACTTCCTTCATACGATCATGATCATCGATAACCGTGTTATTTTTGGCTTCACTAAAGAGCATAGACTATTTTTTGAAATTAGCCTGAAACGAACACGAGGGAAAGACAAGTTCGTTACCTGGTTTGTACATTGTTAAGTGCCGCTTCAACGAAAGTGTCAGGTCCCATGATAACACCTGTTCGCTGCAACCACAGAGGGTTGGCGAAATGCACAGTCCGCGATTGGCAGTCTCTGAAAACGACATCGACTTTCCCCGAAATTTCAATCGGCCGTGTACTCAATTCTGTCGAAACCGCCGGTACGGAGAGAATAGCGATATCGAGATACATATACGTGATCGTAAATGAATTGGAGAATGGAGAGAGAAACTAGAGGAAGAGAAGGTGCGACGAAGGCGCTAAAGAATGGAGAGAGAACAAGGGAAAGCACAAGAGAAATAAATGGAGGAAGAAAGAGAGAACATGAGAATCATTATTGACGAACAGCTCTTGTACGCATATGATACACCCGGTCGATCTTTCTAATAAATCTCTATGAGGGGAAGTGAAGAGGAGGAGAAGGAGGAAAAGAGAGAGAGAGAGAGAAAGAGAGAGAGAGAGAGAGAGCACAACAATGGAGAAATGTAAAATCAGGACAAACGTAGGAGACGAGGGATGAGAAGCTGGTATTATAAGGACGCATTTAGATAATATCCGTGATCCAACGACTACCTCAAAAGACGCAAGTTCCATTAATTATTATAATTAAGCTGTATATAAATATATAAATTTATATATATTATTGATGGCACTATATATTTAAGGATGTATTGCACGTATTTTTTAACAAAATACAAAAATTGAATGAAATGGAAACATTATATATTTTCCTATATTATATTTGAAAGTAATATAAAAAGTTTGGCGGTGATTTAAAACTCGAATAAAAAATTATTTCAACAAGAAGTAGACATATTTTTAAAAAGTAATATTTATATTTAACCTATAAAACTGTATTGTGATAAATATTGACCTTATTTCATATGCATATAATATTCATTTTTATACGGAAAGTATAAACTTCCAATTCAGTTTTTGTAGAAACTACATATATTTGATAACATCCTTAAATTTTTACGCTGTTTTCCTTCAAAATTAAAAATGGAATTTTAGGAACTATTGTCATTAAAAAAAAAATCACATCATAAAATAATATTAGACGACAGGTTTTTGTGACTCTAATTGTATCATCGATTTTTCTCAACTGAACGCGTATTTTTTCTTTTTACGCGAAAGGATAGACATAAGCGACCATCTGTTCTTTATCGAACTTTCTAAAATGTACTTTCTGAACTGATGCACACGGTGCAATAAGTTGAAATGAAATGAACGTATATTTATTTCATATCAATTTATCGCACCATGTGCATCGGTTCAGAAAGTTTATCGATAAAGAACAGACGACGTGAGAAGGGTTGCACTTGTCCGATAGCCAGTGAAAGTCGGGGTGAGTTGATGCGGTTCGCCGGAAAGAGTGGTTCACCACGTTGCAACCGAGCGCACCCAGCAATGACACCATGGACCATCGACAAGCCCACTTCCCCCTCTCCCCCCTTATGAACACGGACGACGCCGTCCCCTGTTCGCCGACCTCTCTCGCCCTCGCTCGCGGGAACTTCAGTTTCGTGCACGAAACCGTTTGGTCGGAGGCGGTTTACCTGATGTCACTCGGTTCAGTCGTCACGAGGCGTCGCGATGCATCGATTCTTTGGACGCAAATGCGTCACTTTCGTCGTACATTATCAACGGAAATGCACAAATCAAGGCACTTCCCACTTCCGAATTCGACGAATTCTACTATCACTCGCGCCAGTTTCTTAATTCTCGTCAATGCATCGCCTCGTGAGATCGTGCGATACAGCATCGCGTTCGCGAGAACCGTGTGTACACACACAATTGTAAATCGCATCGTAAATCGGGTTTACTTTGACTTACGATGTAGATTACGAGCGTACTCCCGGAAGGCTCTATTGGAAAGCTCTGTTGGAAGATAGAAATTGATTGTTCCAAGTAATATCAAAAGAAATTGTGCGGAAGCGAGCAAACGAGTGTCGCATTCCGTCATTCTGATTGATCGAAAGCGAAGAAAAATAGAGAATTTAATAATCCGCGTTGGCGAGAGTCAAGGCTAACCGATTTTGTTTGACCGATTGGTCCATGTGTGTTATTATATATATTCGACTTTAATTATTCTTGTGTGTTCATAAGAGAGTTCTTCATTGACATACATTCATCTCGTACAACAAAGAGAACGTTAATCAACAAAATGAGTTGTACGAATTGCTTGGACTGTTATAAAAAAACTACGAACACGAGTGAGGATGTCGCTTTTACTAAAAACGATGTAATATTGTTGCGTCTGTGATAAAAATTTGTTGCATCGTGCTTAATTTGATTTGCATCGAATTTGTCGAGATTGTCGAAAACAAACGGGTGCTTTTTCGTTCCTGCTATATATCCAGCCAGTGAAATATGTATATCCTGTCCGCGTATTTCAGTTGATTATTTCGAAAAATGCAAGTGAAAAAAACATGCAAAAAGGAAATAAAGTTATACACATGGGATACATAAATAATTTTTATAGCCAATAATGTTTTCGCACGGATGTTTGTATTATTTATTATGAAGAATCGCTATTGCGTTCTAACAGCGTAGTTTCCTTAACTATTTATTACATTTTACATCTATTTATGTATTTATGAAAAAAAAGTCATAATTTTCTCAAAATGATCGATTTCCTCCTTCGAACCGTGAAAAGGAAAAGAAGACATCTTGAGAATCCAGTGTGCATCGTCATTCTGTTTTACACGTTACGAAACTTGCTCAATTGCAGTTACTTTGGCAACAATTCAAGATGCTCAGCAAATATTTCCGTTGTACTAATTCATTCCGGTTTATCTAGACGGTCTGCATAGTTTATCTCTAGTTACTAAAATAAGTGTAGATCTCTTTCAAACAACTCCGCGAGATCATCTGCACTATATATTTTCCTCTTGCTGTCTACTTCCATTTCCTCTTTTTTAAAGTATTTAGCTTTTTTTATCGTGTGTGTGTGTGTGTGTGTGTGTGTGTGTGTGTGTGTGTGTGTGTGTGTGTGTGTGTGTGTGTGTGTGTGTGTGTGTGTGTGTGTGTGTGTGTGTGTGTGTGTGTGTGTGTGTGTGTGTGTGTGTGTGTGTG
>NW_012130080.1:3258995-3285849 GCF_000143395.1 Atta cephalotes | reverse complement strand
GTGAATATAATATTGCGTTGCAATATTTAAAGTTTTATGTATTATTTTATATGTTATTTCATTATTATTTTCTTTATCTGAGTTTGACAGAAAAAACTGAATTAATAGTACTGTATATTATCGTAATAAGTTTATAAGTTATAAAAATGTTTGTATATTTGTTAATAATTTTATGTTAAATACTAATGCTGTGTTATATTCTGATGCAATAAGCAACGTTAATTTCGAGAACGTTGCCGGGGATAATGTTACATTGGAATGAATCTAAGCTGGCTTGTGTGCAACTCGCAAGATTTCAGAGTGGAAGAGAGAATCTCGGAATTGTTGCAGAGTCCGGAACACGGCGGCGCCGTCCAGGAGGAAAGAGATTCCAAAACCCGAAGGCAAACCATCAAGACTCATACATCGTCGTCTTCCGGTGTCAGTCCTGGAACGCCAACGACCTCCTTTCGCCATAAACCACCACCGGTTTCGCCCGCGAGATCCATTACGCCGGAAGTAATACAGGTCGGTTTCGTCATATATGTTTATATAACCTGTTCTCGACTTGATTTTTTACTCTCAAAAATTCACGAATAACACTGATTAATAACAGTGATTATCGTTATGTATTTATGTGAATGTTAAGAATGCATTACACATTGATTAAAATTAAACAAAATTAAATTTCCAACAAAAAAATTACAGATTTTTCTACATTATATTTGAAAGTAATATAAAAAATTTGGCGGTAATTTAGAATCTGGATCCAAAGTTATTTCAATAAGAAGTAGACACACATATTTTTTAAATAATTAAGATAAAATGAAAAAATTTTATTGGATTGTCCGGAAAGTTCGTGTCGATTTTGAAGGAAAATTGAAACGCAGAAGATTTAAATTTTAGTATACATTTATTAAATTTAAATCTTTTGCGGCACGAATTTTTCGGACAACCCAATCATTTAAATTATAAAATTGTATTATTAAAAAAAATATTGATCTTATTGAACTGTTTCATATATATATATACATATATATAATAAGTTTTTATATGGAAAGTATCCAATTCCAATTATTTTTTATAGATACTATATCTGGTACATCCTTAAATAAGATTATTTATGATTATTCTTTTTATAAACATTTCATAAACACTTTATAATTGAATTTTAAATGTTATGTTTATTTCTGGATTTGACAAACGTCAAAAAGTTTTGCGATAACTGAAATTTTCGAAATTTTAACGAAATCTTTGATAAATAATTATCTTGTCATTGAATGCGTGAGCAAGATCGACCGCAATAATTTATATATTCGATCATCATGATCAATTA
The DNA here is from genome assembly GCF_000143395.1 of Atta cephalotes. Taxonomy (NCBI): domain Eukaryota; kingdom Metazoa; phylum Arthropoda; class Insecta; order Hymenoptera; family Formicidae; genus Atta; species Atta cephalotes. The sequence continues at coordinate 3,284,534 of NW_012130080.1, read as the reverse complement.
AAAAATTGCGGTGTGCGATTCGTGTTTTCCCTCAGCTTTCTGTGTAAGGAACAAACACAATTGCCGCATTAATTGGCAAAATGGCGCGGGAGAAATGCCGCGCGTTGGGACACTCGGTGTTCCACACTAATTAATTCCTTTAATTGAATCGCTGACTGCAGTTTTTGCGGTAAAGTTTATTTTTGTCCTAATTAAATTAATGCAAGCTGCGCAGTCGTAAGAATAATCATATTTAATGCTCATACGAGCTTTAAGCCCGACCTAATGATAATTTTTATTTTTTTATAATAATATATTTTATAATAATATATTTATTTTACTTAGATAATTTATATTTTTTGATATTTATTGTTAATTGTAAATAATTTCTTAACGGATTACGTTATTACAATTCGCAAGCACATCATCTTGGGAACTTTATATAACCTCATTTATTTTAAATGTAAACATACATTTATTTGATTCAGAAACCAATTTAACTTAATTTTTAATTTAACTTAAAAATCTTTTTTTTATTGAATAAATATTTATTTGTTTATTTACTATAAATATAAATGTTTACTTAGTATTATTTAAAGAAATACGTATTAGGATTTAATAAATTTTTTTTCAGTGCATTCAACAATATAAATGTAATATAATACATTATATATGTAACATTGTAAATAGGAAATATTGATGTTATGTTACTGTTAGTTGGGGTGTGTGTGTGTGTGTGTGTGTGTGTGTGTGTGTGTGTGTGTGTGTGTGTGTGTGTGTGTGTGTGTGTGTGTGTGTGTTTTTAGAGAAGATAATATTTTATTGACGTTGAAAGAGATTTTAATCCCCCATTTCTGAAAATGTCAATTTATTTGTTGCGTAGCCAGGATTCGAGGACGGCGTTTTGCGCGGGGATTCCCAGAAGCAAAGTTCGAAAAGTTCGGATGGCTCGACTTTCAGTGCGAGAAGGTATAATTATAGAGAAATTATAAACTTTATTTTCAATTCTCTCACTTTCAGTTATCTATTTAATAAACCATCATAATTATCTATATTTATGCATCTATATTTATTATTATAAATAATAAATTCTTATATAAATTTATCATTACAATAGGAATCCTATTATTATTATAATAGGATTCCTCTTAGAAGTTTATAAATACAAATGCTCATAAAAAATGCGCATTTTTTTTCTTTATCGGTTATTTCTCGTGCACAAGTGTTTCGCGTTACATGAAAAGTCGATGTCAGAGTGCTGTGATTTTTCCTGAGTGCACGTTGTATTTCTCAGATCCTCTATGAAGAAGTCAATTCGGAAAACAGCCCCGTCGCCTCCCGTGAATCAGGGTATCCTTCGTGAGGTCAGTGAAGAACGAGAGGATCATGCGACGACTGCCATCACGAAGCCTTCCCAAAAGCCCAAGTACTCTTCAGATGAGAGCTCGGAGGACGAGGAGGACACACGCATGTTGGAAGGAAATGTCTACACGAAGAGCGGCATCGAGGTAACCCGAGCCAAAGCTGATATTCTTAATTTTTACTTGCGCTGCTTTCCTTTTAAAAGAAACAATCGAAACAAATGTCATTCTATCTTTGTTATTCATGAAATATCAAGAAGGATAAAATGACGTTTGTGTCTCCTAAAAGGAAAACAGCCAATAATAACACGCAGTAAAAATCGCTTGTCTAGATCTCGCGGAGAAGCGCTGGAAATGTGAAGCGCACGAAGGCGGAGATCGAAGCGGATCCGGAGAAAGAGGACGAGTTCGGCTACACGACCAGTGAGTTTATACTATAACATAAGATGTATTATTCTGTACTAAATATACACTGCGACTCAGAAACAATTGATATTTATATACTATTTACGTCATTGAAGAGGTCGATATTCATTCTGTGTGACTCCGCCACGTTCGGTGGCTGATAACAGTGAAATTCCATTAATAATAAATTTGATTATGTATCCGATCAATCAATCAATCCGTATGATCGATATGAAAGATAACTAGATTATATCTAAACTAGATTATGTCTAAAATCGTTCTAAAACGTAAAATCCAATGTGTGCGTTTCGGATGATACTCGTTGGTTAATGTCGCGGCCGATCGTTCCTCACCAGACATGAGAACGTCTTTTTAATTTTGCAGAGAAGGTTCAGAAGAGATACCAGAATCTTGCGCACAGGGTATTGATGGTCACCCTCGAAAAGGATCGGCGAGGTTTGGGAATTTCTCTGGCGGGACATAAGGACAGAAACCGAATGGCGGTGTTCATCTGCGGTCTCAACCCAAAGGGTGCAGCTCACAAAAATGGCGGGCTTCTTATCGGTGACGAGATATTAGAGGTGGGTATTTCACTTCCCCTCTGCTTTCTCCCGTTTTTACGATGTGCCATTTATGACTACGGTTCCCCTCGACTACTACCTCGTCGAGTTGTTTAACCTTCGTTTCACGCCGTCTATAATCCGTTTAACTCATCCGACGCGACGTTACGCGTTGTGGGTTTTCTCGAATAAAATAACACAACACTGATGCTTCTGTCTGGAATGTATATTTACTAAGCTGGGACGCAACATAGTTCTATTGCAGATAATATAATAAAGATAAACTCTAGTGAAAAGTTTTGTCAAAGTTTTTATGTACGAATTGAAATAATTTTTTTTAATACTGAGAAAGTTTATGTCTTTTCTTAAAATATTTTATAAATGTTAAATTCCAAAATATTTCTCATTTTATAATTTCTGAAAAGATGTCAAATTTTTTTTTAGATTTTATAAGATTTATCAGGAATTGTAGAATGAGAAATGTTATTTTAGAATGTATGTATAAAGAAAATGTAGACTCTAAAAAAATGAAAAACTCTTTCGATTCTTTTGAAAAGTGTTTTAATTTGAATGCAAAATCTGAGAAATTTTTTCAAGAGTTATTTCATCATTTTCAAGAGAAATTTTTTACGAAATTATTCAGAAATTCTGAAGAACTATGAAATTTACATGAAATTTCTGAAAAATTGTATAAAAAATTCAAAGAAAAATTTTCATTAAGAAAAAAAAGTAAGCCTTCAAATTTTATGATATTTTTTTATAGAATTTTAAATAGAATTTTTTATAGAATTTTTATACAGAATTTTAAAATATAATTAAAGTATTTAGAATTTTAAGTAATTTTATGTAATTTAAAAAATTATGTAATAATTTGAAAATCGTCCGTGAGTCAATGAAAGTATCAAAAAAAAATTAAATCATATCCGAATGCATACACTCAAGCCTCCATTTTATTTTTATTAAAATTATTTTTTATCTTTATAGCGCCTACAAACGATCAAAAGAATGTTACACTTATTTGTTAGCTGGCGTTTTACAAGTCGCGTTTTACTATGCGTTTTATTCTATTACATAATATAGTAAATACTAAAAATAGATCAAATATCTTTTGTTTCACTTAGGTAAACGGCTACGTATTGCAAGGACGATGTCATCTGAACGCTTCCGCTCTTATCAAAGGCATGGCCGGTACTCTCTTCAAAATCATCGTCTATCGGTGAGATACTTAGAGCTTTTTCCGCGATGTAACATGACGTAGAGACGATATGTATAACAAAATTCATTAAAACTATAAACGGATTTCGGTGTCCCGGTTGCAGACGATCGAAGGCTGTCGACGACATCGCCGTAAAGCCGATAGTCCAATTTCCACCAACCTTGGATGACGTAAGTCAATTCGTGGCGTCCACCTTTTTTTTATCTTTATCGTACCCGTTGCAGTTCATAAAATATATCAATGAAAAGTAATTGATTGTTCCATCATAATAATATACTTGACTTGTTGCAATTAACAGCGACTGCGAGGAAAAAAGTACTATATAATTATGTTTAATGAACATATAAACGAATAATGACAAATTTTAATGAATATTTTGTGAATATTTTGAAATATAAAACAGCTGAATTACTTATTAATATATAGGACAATTTATTTATCATCTGAAAATTCAGAAATTTAAATATTCAAATCTATTGAGTATCAATGTAAAAATTATTTTTAAATTATACAGAATGTCTAGTAGATCATGTGATAAGAAAAAGATATCCAAGATGCTGTGAATTTATTTGAACATTTTTTTACAAAATAAAGTTATATAATTCTATACTTTAGAATATTTGATAGCTGTATCATATTGTTGTGAAACATTTCACGTGTTACAGGTTTATATAGATTTCAAGAAGTACAAAGGAGTTCGTGACGTGCGAGTGAAGAAGGCAAGTGACTATAATTATACAAAATTAGTCAGCCAATCAATATTACACAATCTTACTTTCTAAAACTAATTGTCGATCAATTCGTAGAGTCAATACGGCCTCGGCATAATGATCATCGAAGGGAAACATCTAGCTGTAGGGCAAGGCATTTTCGTGTCCGACATTCAAGAAGGCAGTGCGGCGGAACAGGTAATTTTCACTCGTACTTACGACCTTGAGAGACCTATTTTAAGCGAAACTCGTGTACTTTACAATCCGATATTTCAGGCTGGATTGCAAGTGGGAGACATGATCCTGGCCGTTAATTTGGACAGCTTATTAGGCCGTACATACGATGAAGTTCGTATTTTTCACGTTCTTTTCTTTAAATAAATTATATTTTATTTAGGCATTTTATATTAAACAGTTAGGCAGTTTATATTCTACTCTTTATTCTAATTTTTTTAGGCGACGGAATTATTGAAGAAAGCGGAAGGTGTCGTTAAGCTAGTAGTTTGTAATCCTAATGAGAATAAAGAACAGAAGGAGAAACAGAAGAGTAAAGAACTCAAGGATGATTTGTTAATTTCGGTTGCACAGAAGACCCCGCAAAAGAGTGGAACAGTTTCGGGTGAGTTTAATAATGTGATTAGTGTCTTTATACGAAAAAAAAAACGATTTTGATAAAGTGCCTAAAAATTTAGCTAGAAACAGATCTAAAAATATTTAATTTTGTTGAACTATAAAAATAATTATATAGGACGCTTAAATTGGTTGCTGGAGTATTAAAACTTTTAGCATTATTATCAAAATATTTTACGTTATTTTGACGGTTCAACAAAATATTTTCAGATCTGTATCTAGCTAAATCGTTAGATATTTCAGCAAAATCATTTTTTCCATATATATTTTTGCCATATATTTTATTTGCGGAAAATCTCGTAACACACGCATACATTTCGTTCTTGAAACTATATACGATTTTGTATTTAATGTTTGATTCCCCACTCTTGTAATGTTAGTGACCGGCAAGGAACCGGTAGAACCCGAAGAGAAGAAGGTTCGGCAGGATCCCAAGACTTGCAAAATCGAAGTTAGCAAAGAAGCAACAATAGAGTTTCAGAAGGAGAAGAACCAAGGTATAGGTTTTTACATCGCTGGCGGTTCTAATACTCCTTGTGTAAGTATTTAATAATTTTCAATATATATATATTTATTCGCGTGATGTCGCATCGCAATACTTTTCAAAATTTCTTTTATTTTTTTTATCGTTAGACGTTCTGTTAAAATGTAGAATGCAATAAGTAACAAATATCATAAATTAGTTATAGATATATATTAATTTCAAAAATATTAATAACAATTTAGTTATTATTAAACAATTATCGATATTAATATTTGTACTCTTGAGAGATAATAATTCTTCTAGAACGGGGTGTTCGTTCTGGACGTATCTCCTGAAGGCGCAGCTGGGAAGGACGGCCGGTTACAACTAGGTGATCAGATTCTCAGCATAGGCAATGAGAGTTTCATGGAAATAGAGTACGACAAAGCTCGTGAGACAGTCCTGAAGCAAGCTCCTGGGACTGTACGTAACATTATACTTTGTTAAATAATCACACCCATTTTAATGAATGAACGAAGAGAAGATATAGGACAATTCTTTTGAGACATAATTTATACACAGCAAAAGACATTTTGTATTTATGTTGAAATTAGTCCATCCAAGTTCTTGTTAAAATTTTATGTTGGATTCTTAACATATCCAAATGTAAATTGAACACAATATTATTATATTATTCTAATATTTTATATTAAATTCATATTTAACATTTCTTTAGTGTCAAAATGACACAATTTATGAGTAAGTGAAAAAATAAGATAAAATAACATAAAAATAATGTATTTTAAAACGAAAAATTTAAGAAGAACGAATAAAATATGTATTAATTTAATATGTTATAGATGTTAATTTTACTGAAGAAATATGCTTACAAATTGTGTCAATGTTATATTTTTATTCAGTGTTGTATTTTTTATATAATATTTTACATAATATTTTTACATAATATTTTTTGTTACTATCTAATCTATTCATCTTGTGTTAAATTTAATACAAATTTGCCAAATGTGTATAAACAATATAATTTATATAAGTAATATAAATTATATATCCTCGTTTGATTGATTGAGCGAGCGTGACTCGATTTCGTTGGTCGTTTACAGATCACGATGACAGTATTCCGTCATGAGAAACCAGCCGAAGAATACGAGGTCGAGATACAGAAAAAGAGCGGTAAAGGAGCTGGTCTCTGTTTCGCCGCGTTCTGGAGTAACAAGGGGGTCTACGTGAAGGAGCTAGTAAGTACGGTTCTCCAATTCTATATCTTGATTTATAACTTGCATGTTTCATAATTTACACTGCTCGCATTCTATTACTTTCTACTTCTACAGACAGCGGGCGGTCAGGCTATCGAAACCGGTAAGATCTACAAAGGTGATCAGCTTGTAGCGATTGGTGGATTGGACGTCCGCGATGCTTCCCTGGACGACATCGCCTTTCATATGAAGATATCTAATCCGCTGCAAATGAAGCTAGCTAGGTATCATTCCGCCAAACAATGACAGGTAAGAGCGACGTGTTAGCTAAGCAATTAAATCAAAACATTAAGCGAAATATATAAGAATTGCACAAAAGGAAGACTTTACCAAAATATCTAAAAATTTAGTTGATTTAGATCTGAAAATTTGTTGAGCTATCAAAATAATCATAGGAAATTCAAGCATAATTTTATCAATAAACAATCAAATTTTTGTAATAAAAAAATCATTTCGACTTTCATGATGTCAAAAGATCATTTTGATTTTCTCTTGATATGTTTTTTGCACAGTAAAAAAATTTATGTATTTGTATTGGAAATTGTATTTGTATATGGAAATCATTCTTGTTAACTGTTTGTGTTGAATTTTTTAACATATTCAAATGTTAATTTAACATAATGTGATTATGTTATTTAAAGATTTTTTGTGAAATTGATATTCAAAATTTTTAGTGTCAAAATGACACAATTTATGAGTAAGTGAACAAGTAACATAAAAATAATGTGTTTTAAAACGTAAATTCTAAGACAAATGAATAAAATCCGTGTTAATTTAACATATCATAAATATTAATTTTCTGACAAAAAATATGCTTTCACGGTTTGTTTACAAACAATGTCGAATTATTTTTCTTTATATTTATTCTTTTACATAATATTTGTGTTACTATTCTAACATATTCATCTTATGTAAAATTAATTCAAAAATTGGAGTGGACCGTTTGGGACATGCATTTATGTTAAATTTAGCACAATTTCCAACTGTGTAGGAAGTAGAACGCACTCTGAGTGTCTAGACTCTTACTTGAGGATATCTAATCAAGACAAGACAAGAATCGTGACTCGACGATAATGAATATGATTAGCGAATATGAATTATGTATATATATATATATATATTATTTTTTTTCAGGGTTCTGCGGGCGGAACTCTCAGCGTGTGTCCTGACGTACGAAGAAGCGCCTGCAGACACCGTGGATTCTAGTGTGATATACGTAGATAAAATAACGTCTCGATAAACCGTAAGAGTATCTTTGTTACAAGAGTCGCGTATAGAATTGCGCGACTCTCTCTATTAGTTACACGCCAGCGTCGCCAATCGATCTTGCCGTTCAAGCTTGCAGACTCGTGTGCGACGTGAGACAGAGAGAGAGAGAGAAATAGAACGAAGAAGACGGAGCACGACAGAGCGCGATGACTCAAACGTACACAATAAGAATTCGAGACACGGCGGAAGAAAGAATTTTTGTAACCAGCTTGTAGAGAGTATCAAATCGAATGAAATCCCGTCGACACGGATCGATCGGCCATTGATCGAATCCGTAAACGATTCCGTCTGTCGATGCTCGCGCTCGTGCAAATAGTCGATACAAAAAATATCTTATATACATACATTATTACAATTATATATAGCGAGATAATACGTTATCGCCGTGACGAGAGTTTCAATAACGGCGACTGTTCATCTCGTTCGGCGTAGGAAGCCGTAGGACGGATAAATCGATAATAATCCGCAAGTCTACAATCGAGGCTCGTGAAGAGAGAAAGCCACGGAATCGTCCAGATTTGGTCTTTTTCTCTTCGGCTTACGCCGTTCCTCTTGTATCCCCGATACAAAATCGAGTCCGCTTGTATATTTCGTATCGTATCTTGCATATACTTTAAGACAGGCAGAGATAATAGAACCGATTGTAGCGCGCGTTTTCTTGATATGTTAAATATTTTTCCTCCTTTTCCTTTCTTTTTATGATAAGACTCTAGTCCAGCTTGAGATCGACATTTCGGCGTTTCTCGCCTTAATTATCGCTCTCGCTCGCGCCGCGACCGCTTCCGCCATAATTAAATATTATTGTTGCATATTGTATTTTTTAATATTAATAAGAAGCACAGGACGCGATGTACGAGCTACGTCGGAAGAAACTTTACATTGATACCCATATTTATATCGACCGTTGTAAAAAGTTTTTCTCATTTGTCCAAGTTTGCATAAAATAAGATACATCAATTTTGTAAAATTCGTAAGTAGAATTTTACGAAACGCGCAGCTTAATTTACAAATCAAAGCGACATGAGACGCGTTCCCAGTCGACACAAATTTAAAGTAACATGACATGAATGTTATAATTTTATACTTAACAATATAAATATAATAGGTCTATTCTTTTTAGAATCTTTTTAGAATTCTTTTTGCATCTTTCCTCTTTCTTTCAACATGAAGAGAAAAAGAAAAAAGATGAATCATGCAAGAAGTTCAGCTAAAAAGAATAAATCTAATATAAGAGCAGGAACACAGTTTTGTATAATGCATAACGTATAAGAAAATTAATCAATCAAAGTCCTTCGTTTCCTTCCTTTCTGTGAAATAAAAGAATCTGATTGGTTCTTTTGTCTTATCCGTTATGCAAGAATTTGTACTTCTAACATATGATGTCACATAATAGTTACATTGTTGCGAAATAACAATGATGTTACATATTAGCATATTTTATCCAAGAGATATCTGAAACGTCCTTAGAATGTTTGAAAAACATTCTCTGGACATTTTCAGAACGTTTCTTAGAGGTATAAAATATTACTTTTAGTTGATGTCGATTGGTTGAAAACTATATTCGCTATATCATCAATAGATGGATTTTCATTCTTGAACAGTAAAGTGTTTGCGCAAACTTTACGCAGTTCTTTCGTGGATATCGCTTCGAAGTGGCTCGTATATTATAGCAATCGATGTATCGCCTAAAGAACATTAGAAATAAGACAAGAGGAAGTACACACTTGCACACATCCTTCAACATAAATCGACGAAATACGGGAAACGGTCGCGTCGAATGTCGAAACGTCGATCGAGAGGATCATTTAGCTGTAAGTGCTTGGAGACGCGCGCTTGAGATCATGCCCGGTGCGATTTTGCCGTACAATCGAGAGGTGTTTCCTGGCACCAAAAATGGATGGCGGATATCATCCCGAGTGTTCAAGCGTTTCTTTATGCTCTTGACCGCCGTCAAACATGGCAGATGACGCGTCGAAAAGTTAGACTGGCTTGTTGAATACACATAGCTAAATTAAATCCTATCGTATAATTAGTCCTTATAATACATAGCTTAGAGATTTTCAGAGAAAGCAAAAAAAAAAAATAAGTACAGAAAGAGAAATTATCTAAATGAATAAATAAATAATTATATGAATAATATAAGTGCAGAATCTATAATAGGAGTCGCGGAACATGTTTTAATTTAACGAGTCGTAACTGTCATCGTGTGAGTGATTGCACGTTCTAGAACGTTTTGCATTTGAATCTCGTATAGTTTATCGTAGTGAGACGTTTATAAAGATGTCGATACTCTTTCTCGGGCCGATGTCTTGAAGACGAATAACATTATAAAAACTGTTAGTTGTGTGATCATTATTATTATATATTATATAGTATATTACGACGAGAGTTGTATAAAGAATTAATTATTGTGTATTGTACGATGCGTTATCGCATATTTTAAAATTTGGATTTTCAAACAGCAGATAAATAGAGCAAATCTGGTAAACAAGGCGTTGAAAATCGAAAATCGAAAATCGAAAATTTGTATTCCAAATAATTATTATTATTGATCAATAATTATTTTTATTGATTGATAATAATAATTATCAAAAGAGATTTTATTAAATGAGGATACATAAAGCGTTTTTCTCCTTAAATTTATCCGTATTAATTTACACAAACATGCAAAATTGTTTCTTTATATTTTTCAGTTTTATATCGATTTGTATTTTAAAAATCCTTGTTGTGTTGCAAAAATCCTTTTTTAATTTATTTTCTTCTCATTTTTACGCGACCTATCAATTTATACTTCTTACTATGTCGTTATACGTATGTTATTTATTATAGAATCTTATTCAAAGTATACTTTATATTTCTTACCTACATTGCTTTTTAAAATTTCATTAAATTAATTAAAATACCGATAACGATAATTGTCGCATTTCTACGAATGTTACGGAAATATTTCGGCATTCGATAGTCATATGGACTATCGGCGCGTTCTTAGAGAATTTTACCTGAGGCATAGAATATAAATGCGTCTAGTGTTAGCTGTGCGGAGGCGAATAGTCCATCATCGAGAGAATCGCTGCTCTGTATATTACGTCCACCAGATTCGAAGTTACGTCTCGTTACTGCGAACGTTCAATATCGGATTGTCGAAGGCACACCAGACATCTGTTCCTCATCATAAAATTACATCACCAAAAGACTCGTGGAATACTCCTGTTCATCGGCCATTCCGGAAATGCATCTACAAGTTCGCCATTGTGTTTTCAATTAACAGGAGATAATGATTGCAACGGCGTCGCTCGAAAAAATTCCATCCATAACTCTAATTTTGCTGTCGTTTGCGTCAAAGACACTTTTTATCTCTTAAGAGGAATTCCTTTTTATTAACCGAAAAAATAAGGTATTTTTAGGAATCTTATAAAGGAAACTATTTGATTCAAACGTTTTAAACTTCTTAGTCAAAGAAGGAAGAGTAAATATGGATGCAAAAATTCACAGATATTCATAAAACCTTTTACATGTAAAAATTCAAAACGTACAAATAGTCTTCTTTACAAAATTCCTAAAAAACTTTATTTTTTCGGGACCCAGAAAGGATCTCTTAAATCGAATTTACTTCGAATTATTCTGACATGCGATTATACGAAGCGTGGAGACGCAACTTCGAAAACGGTTCGACATGGATATACGATTGCCTCGATATTGTATATCCTCCATAGTTACAGTTTCTGTTTTCACATATGCATTTATTGTATGATTATTAATAGTTATTGCACACGAGCGGGGCGATTGTAAAATGGCTCGAGGACAATCCACGGATGATTCACCGTAATTGAATCCGAATAAAAGAATCCGAAACGAGAGAATGATAAAAAAAATATCTCGTGGAGCTCTCGTATCATGTATTTTAAAATAAATTAGAAGATCCGATTGCCATTTTGCAATCAACGACTCACAGTTATTGTCCTGATTATTGTTATCATGATTATTGACATCATGATCATCGTAGCGCGGCACTACTGAGAATAAGAAAGAAATTGATTATTATTATAGAATAAGATTAAATCGGGGAGGAGAGAAACGGAGATCTATTAAAAGCATTAATTGCAACGTTGTAGTAAATGATGTTTGTTATTGTTGCATAAGTAATCTCTTTACGTTATTTTTACCTTTTATGTGTTGTCTTATTAATCGACGACGGCATATTAAGGTAAGTAAAATTGCAGGTGATTGAAAATATGTTTCGTAATATAAATTCTTACATTTCTCAGCACATAAGTACTAAAAAACAATGAAAATCTATATTTTCCACAATATTCTTTTTATTCTTATTTATTTCTATTTTTTGCTTGCAGAAATTTTATACTAAAGTAGAAATTTTATAATCAAGAAGATAATTGACAAACGCGGAAAACTCGCCTTATCGTTTTTGAAATATTAATCTTATTAATTGATGATGGCATATTAAAAAAAGTGAAACACTCGTTCTGCTTCAATTTTAGTAATATAAAAAAATATTTTTATTTTTACAGTAAGATCTTTTTTTTTAATGTTTGCTTAGCTGTTTGTAAGCTGTATATGCAAATTGTGCAATAAAAATTTATTCTTAAATATTTCAATGCTTTCAGATTAAAAGCATATTTCGGAATATAATTCCTAAGTTTTTTAGCATATACAATATTATATAAAAACAGCTAAAAATCATTTTCATGAAATTTTCATTTTGGTTGCAGAAAGTTTTATTTTGGAGTCGCAATCGAGAGAACAATCACGACGAACGCGAACACAGAAAACTCGCTTTGAGAATTGCTTTGGAATAAATTTTATTTTTCGACTTGCGTCTGAATGCAATTTCATCCATTCGAGATCGAATATCGATCTGCGACGAGACCCTAGTGTGTTTCATAAATGATTCGAAATTTTGACGGCGCACGTGTCATTTTTTACGCGCTTTTTTTCGATTAATTAATTGTGCATTATCGTTCGCTTGTGATCTACTTCCGCCCTAATAAGCAATTTCTTTGGCTCACTTAGAAAACGTTTTTGAAACAAGAAAAGTAACGACAATGCTATATAAATCACATCACGTGGCATCTCTTCGCTCGAATTGGCGTTTACTAATTAATATTGTAATTATCTCGAGCCTTGCACATGTAATCCAAGCTCATTAAATATGTATTAGATCCCGATTATCGTGCAAGATGATTTCACTTACGAAGGCCGCGAAAGCGAGGCGATTTTATATTTTCGCGGCATATCGCTAATCTCCAAGAGTTATTTGTGGAACATCTTAATTTCACAATAACGGGAGTTATGAAAGTTCTATAACTTTTGCCTAAATCACGGGAGAAAATTAATCATGCGGCGACAGATATCATCTGGTGCGTGAAGTATGTATTGGAAAAGACAAGAAAATCTGCGGTCGCCCGCGTATCTCCTACGGGGCGAAATGGAGCGACGCGGGTTCGCTAGATTCTTTCGTGAAGCATGAAATTCCGCGCAAGAAGAGTTCGCGCAAAGTGAGCGAACACTTCAGAAATCAAACTTGACCCTGAAAGTTTTGTTGATCGTTTTGACAATCGGATGTCAAGAGAGAAAGGCGAAAAGTCGACACGTGTGAGAATATTCAATGCGCGAGTTGACGTCAATTGGTCGTCGACATGCTGGATGTTCAGCTTTTACTTCAAAGTGACACGCTTTTCGCAGATGTTTGTAATAGCTAATTCAAAACTTGACTATGTATCTTATAACGTGTTTTTCCTTAATTTTCTTCATTTAATAACAATAATTATAAATGATAATCGAATGATAATCTAAATTCCCTGATATATAAAAAATATATATAATTATAATAAATTCGACAAATAGGGAATTAGTGCTGTAATAATACGATATATCAATTTCAATGTTATAGAATTGTATCCTAATTTAATTATTGATTTATAGTATACATGTTTTGGCTAACTTTTTAGTCATCTTCAGTACGTACAGATAATTCTATGTGGAAACGTAAGCGTTAAGATATATAAAATTAAGGTACTCGCATGATTTTCCTTACTTTTAAAATCCGCATTAAGGATGGCTAAAAAATTAGCCGAAACATGTGTATACTACAAATCAATAATTAAATTAGGATACATATCATTCAATAATATTGAAATTGATTGCGCACGTATTACAGCATTAATTCCTTATTTGCCGAATTTATTATAATTATAAATAATTATAAATAATTATAAATATCTAAAAAAAACATTTAATCAATTTAATTTTTTTTCAATATTCAGATTTATTCTTTAAATTTAAATCTTTTTGTTTTTCAGCATGAAAAACCTAAGATGTTAAGATGTAATTCAAATAATTCTTCATTTCCAGAGAATGGACTTTCTAAGACATGTAATAATGTTAAAAATCAATATTTTTGTGTTAATTTTAACATCAAAGTGTACGCCTTTAAGTTAAAATTAACATTTTACTTTTTATAGTGTAAAAAAAAATAACTTCAAATTAGTTGTTTCATGACATATATTTTTTCTTTTCATACCTAACTTCTTTAATGAAATTATATTTCATTTTTTTCAACAATTCATTGTGTCATCGCATTCACAAAAACACATGTATATATGTTTGACATGTGCATGTTTGAATGTATGCATCTGCATTGTGTCTACATTGAATCGAGATAAGATCCATGCTTCTACAATGATTATACCGATCAGTTATCTCTGCGGGTTAAGAGAATGTATTCAAAACTTCAAATACGAATAAAAAAGACACGTGTCTCAATTCTATTAAACTCTCTCTTGTATTTAATTTTATATTGGGATATATTCTCAAGATAACTCTGATTAAAATCATATTCAATCATTCAAATCTGCCGCCTGCCGCCATTTATTTTTCTAATATTGAGAAGTTAGCCGCTAAAGTTTTTTTTTTTAACAGGAACATTTAAGTGTCCGAACTTGCAACGTTCTTCTATTCGTTATACCGCATTGCGACGCAATTCCTTAGTCGCGCACAGTTTCTTTGATGCGCAAGAAAATAATTCGTTCAGCGCCATGGATTTGTTGTTCGATTGGAGTATGAAAGATATAAATCTTATTCTGCCGTACGTGAAGAAACGATTAATGTCAGGAAACGCGCAGGTATAAAAGAAATTCCTTATATTTGCTATTATTATTAAACATCGGATTTTTTTATGCTGACAAAATATGCAAGTATACATAAAATATGCACAAATAAATATGCATTTTTGGAATGCCTTTTCAATAAGACAAATTTCTGCTGCGATTTTACTTCCTAATCTATTTTCTAAAAAAATATACAATTGCAGAGAATTCGATGTTTAATAATTATTATATATCTACTTTAATAATAGTATCTTTCTTGATGTACACGCGTTGGTTACATTACGTTGGGAAATAATTGACATCCAGAGTCTCGTCTCTGCGCACCGGAAAATCGTCCCGCGTGGGCTGGACTACCAGAGTCCTGCCGGTGTGCAGAGTGATGTTGCTATGTACTGTCTTACTTCCGGCTCGGGATTATCATCATAGGTGTTACACTGCAGCTTAGTCTAGAAAATCAGATGCTGAAACTGCAGTGTAACATCATGGTGGTCGATGCGGAGGTTGGCAATATCGATCGTCGGCGAACTTGACGCCCTTAGCATTGTCAGAATAATGGACTTTCTATGGAGGTCCAACTTCATGCCGGTGTTACTGACCTGTATCTTGTACTTGTACACCTTAATGTTCAACAATAGGTATATGAGTGCATGGTGCAGGTATTTTTGCGTAATATAATACGTTTTAATTTTTCGTTTTTATTTTTAATTATTTCTATGTATCGCAATTTCTATGTGTCTACAAAGAGACATCAAATTTTTGTATTAAGTCTAATATCAAAGAAAAAATACTATATATTTTATAGAGATAATAAGATATATATCTTTTTCTTGGAAAATTATCTTTAATTTCAATAGGAAATTATAGGCAACATTCCTCGATTTTTATTCTTACTCTTCTTCTTAATAAGATTTAACTGATTAAGTATAACTTTCTTCGTAATAGAGATATAATTTCGCTGAGTTTAATCATTGCAAATACGCGAAAATGGATCCTGCATCAAATTGCGTTTCATTAATTCGCGAACGAGCGTGAAGAGCAATCATTACAACTCGGAAAGCATGCATTTGATATGAACTCAGCGAAATTATAGGCGTATTCATCACCTGTAACATAAACACGTAACGCACGAATCGAGGACGATCGATCGGAAATAGAGCGGAAAGGAGTGAAAACGAGATCGGCCTAATCTACGATCGATGGCTTCGTTTATTAATATACATCTTCTACAATCATAATTTCATTTTCTCTTCGATTCTTGTTTATTTAAATTAGAACTGGATTTCGGAGAAGCTACTGAATTTTCTGATACAGACGGAGGAATCTGAAAGAGGTATTGTTGTGGGAAAGCTTGTTAAATTCGACGTAGTATCTACAATATGCGAGGTCGTGCAAACATCGGATGAAAATTTCATCAAGTATGTAATTCCATTCTTACGAAAAAGATATTTATATGTTTATCGAATTCAAATTTTCCTACATCCGGTGCGATTCTTCATGATTGAAAGGTACCGATTTTATTCGCAGAGTTGTTCTCGAAATCTTCGAGATTGTAAGCGCTCACAAAGAGTTCTATGAAAATCAAGCGGCCATAATTACTATGCAGACAATGCTAAGACTTAGTTACTGCGTAAATAAATCACTCAAAGACTCAACGCTGTTCGAGAAACTTGTAGGGGGCATGTCTGATATACTTGTTAGGTATACTTTTCTAATTATTTACTGTAAAAACGCAATGTAGTATAAATAATATATTTATATTAATTAATATAATTAATTTTATATATTATTATTTATATATTATTACATAATTGATTATATTTACAAGTTATTTTCATTGATATTAATGATTTTAATAAATTATTAAAAAATTTGCTGGAGCAATTATAATTGTTATTCACACATAGTAAAATTGAAGGCTTTAATGATTTCTAGATCGCTAAAGTTAGATGTGAGTTTCGACACGGATTGCATTCTGCAGCAAATTGTATTTTTCGTGAAAAATCTGGATATCAAAGAATTGAAAAAGAACAAGCTGAAATTTATGACTATCACGATGTTTAATGTCATTCTGCAGAAACAAGCAGTCTTCGATAAAAATATCGATGCGGAAATGATCATCGACGTTTGTCACGATATATTAGAGTCAATGACAAAGATTGTCAAATGTGACGATGATAATGACACGATTTCATTCGCCATTGATTCATTATGCAGTACCTGCGCCAGCAGTGCTCGGTGGAATATTCATCAATTTATTTTTCTTCAACATCAATATATCAAAACTATTTTTATTATTAATAAAATGTTTCTGTGTCCGCAGATTCTGCCTCATGCAAGATTCGAGAGAAAATAATAAGACCGAACTTAAGATTTACGAAAAGAAAAATGATTTGGAAATTTCCGTGTACCATACGGTGATGGACATAATTATACCATACGTTAAAGTACGTTCGTTAGGAAATATAATAAAATATTAATCTACTAAAAATAATACGCCGCATAAATAAATATAAATAAATGGAATAAGTCATAAACACTATTGCTTTTTTTTGATAGGATAAAGACTTGTCTTCTCTAGACTTGATCGGATTTTATAGAAGTCTCGTCTTTTGTCTAAACAATTTGTATCAGCTAAAAAATTGCAATAAGGACAATTTGTCCAATCATTTGACTGCCAATGGATATCTGAAACGCTTATTATATTTAACTGTGCAGTTTCCGTAAGTTGCATATCCGTTTCTAATACTGTATAGATCAATAGAATTATAAATGGCAATTATAAATTGACAAAACGCATTTATGTTATATTCAATATTTTATAATTAAATATACATGGAAAGAATTTTTTTAAAAGTTTATCCTGAAAATATGATAGTCGTGAGACAACATAATATTTCCAAAAATTTTAGTATAAATCTCTCTCATTCATTAATAAAACTACAATAAAGTATAAAATAAGTTTGATTAATTTTACTGAAATGCATGATAAAAATCTTTACAATATTGTATTGTACCACAACTATCATATTTTCGAAGTAAATTTTAAAACAAAATTCTTTCCGTGTATATAATTATTTTTTTAATAAACCTATGCCACACACACAAGAAATAAAAACAAACTACATAGATATATATATATATATATATATATATATATATATAAAGATCTAAATACTTCAGACATCTTTTCCTAAATACTTTTCAAACTTTTATATATTAACGACAATCTATCATTTTTAATTTAAGTTTCGGACACATTAAACTTGCTAAGAATTCTTTCATCATTTCTTTAAAGATAATTTTTATGCTTTCAATTGTAATTTTTTTTTACTTTATTCCTTTTATACTATTTTACAGAATTTTCTAAAAATCTATCTATCTAAAAATATACATAAAGAGATCGATTCGCATTTCTGTTCGTAGCGCTCTGAAAATCTTTAATATATGTAAATAGTTTTTATATAAGGTTTGCAATATTGCAGAATAAATTTTGTGTGTTACATATTATTGCTGAAGTTTAAATCTCTAATTTCAAAGATATATCTAAATCACTCAACAACATCATATACAAACTGCGAAGCAACATTTCACATTGCAGAGAGAATTTACGAAGAAGCACCTGTATATTACTGTCACGGATCCTGAGTATTCTCGGTAAAATGGCATTCCCCATAAAAACGACGAAGTTTGCGAATATATTGAATCAAGGTCTCGTTGAATTACCAAAAGATTCAACAAAATGGAACGATGCAGTAGCGTGCAAAAAAAACGGATCGGTCCTGATAATTCTGCTATATTATCATTATCTTGGCACAAGAGAGTATGAAAAAAATTATACTTTTCTGTATTATCACTTGTTTCATTCAACTACTACAATTTTTATATCATTCTTTAGAAGCGACGTGATATCTTTAAAATCTTTAATTACTAGAATCATGCTACTTCCAAAATCTACACCGATCTCAGTTTTGATTTTAAAACCTTTATGGTTGCTATTTGCTGTAAGTACATATTTATCTCGTACTTGTTTACGATATGCACTGATTGCGTTCGATTTCGCAGGTAACGTCTCTATCTCATCCACGTCCTAATTTAGTATATCATTACGAAAACGCAGTTGTTCAGATGATGAGCATCTTGCAACGTTCAGAAATCAGTGAATTTTATACTCATCATGTCGATCTTTTACATTACTGTCTTACATGTCCGAACATTTCACAAAACTTGCTGTATCGAGTTTTAAATTTATGGCTGATAGAGTCTGATGGAGATATCAAGCCATTATCATTTAATTATGACAAAGTTGCTGAATATCTATTGGTAAGTAGAATATCTATTTCTATATGTCAAAAAAAAGAAAGAAAAAGAGAAAATATGAAATTAACATTTCTTTTTGAATATTTTTAAGATAATTTTAAATATTTAATAAGTTATAACATTTGACAATTTGATTAAAAAAGTTTTAATACGAGAACAAATAATAATTTTTACTTGCTTACAAATAGGATATGATACATAGCAATTTTTCTAATAGTTTTGTCAATATTGCTCTGAAAGGACTTTGCCATTTAATACAAATCATCAAAAACGACAAACAGCGCATAGACAATCTCGCGAATACAGTGTGGCAAACATTACCTGATATTTTTTCATCGTATCAACCAGATATTGGTTTGTCAAAATAATTCAGTAAATCTTCTAAGAGAAATATCATTACTATAAATATCATTAGTCTCTCTCTGTTATATTATTAATTTTTTAAAAATATATATATATTATTTATACTTATTATATTTATACGTAAAATTAATATTATAATTTTATTTAATATTGAGATTAATATTGTGATTTTGTCAACATTTGCATTTGTAGTCACACATATAGAAACAGCTCTGGAGTTAGCTAATATTATCCGACCATCCATGATACCATTACCTTTCATAATACGTAGCGCCGATAATATAGCCAATATTATACTTAACAAAAATACGAACTATTCTAATATAAAATTCATGACTTTAGTTTTAATGCAAGCGTACATCTTGTTAGAAGTCGCTATGACGCGCAATTCATTTGAAGGTAAAATACGAATATTCGTGAAAATGAATAATTACTTACAATAGATAAAATTATATATGTGCACACGTTTCTATTGAAATATGTTTTAAACATAGAATATTTCAATTACAGTACTTAAAACGTACATGACAAATTTTCGGCTATTAAAATGGTTATACGTTTATGGATTTTCAAAAGAAAGATCAGATTTATCCACTGCTAGTATAAAACTGTTTACGTTTATTATTCATTGTCAAAAGAAATCATCATTAAAGGTATATTGGTTGCACATGTAAAAATTTAAGTGAAATTGTTGTATATTTTAAGATAAATTTGTTTTTCAGTGCAAAAAGTCATTAACGATCAAAGTAAATCATTTATGTAACATGTTGTTATACGCAAAAGAATTACCGTATTGTATAGCGAACGAGATGCAATTTATGTGCGAACTTTTAACATCAAATGATGGCTCGGCCGTCATTTTGCAAAACATCGTAACTGAAAGTAATTATATATACTTGGTTGAAATTTATGAAATTCTTCATCTCATTCATGCAGAGGTTAGTTATATTTAAAAATAAGACTGAAAAAGTGTGAAAGTATCTTTCTTGTATCATAAAATTTATTCGTTGTTTGTTTTAATAATTAGAAATATTAAAGTAATTAGATAACAGATAAGATAATAATCAATTGACATATCTAACTATTATTACCTTTTTACAGGTAGATCCGATATCGCAAGATATGGTATATCGAAGTTTAATTACTCTATTAAATTTTTGTAATACTAAAGCAACTAAGTTAATGCCTTATCTTAGCACTATAATGAGTACTTATAGTCTCATCAAGAGCGTTGATGTACAACGTCCATCGTGTCACTTCGACGAATTCATCGTTCCTTGGCTTTATTATCACAAGAAATATGATGAATATTATGTACCATGGAATCCTGAAGCGCTATTTAAGACACCCTTTGATGAAACTTTAGATAAGCTTAAAGAATATTTAATAGTCCTTAAAAATGAGAAAATGAAAGATGCTTATACAAATTTACAAAAAGCGGTAAGCATTATTTTTGGCTTATTCTAAAATAAATTATATAATCTGCAAAATTAATATCTTAATTAATTACAATATCGTTGTCTCTAATATTTTATTATATTTTATTTATATTTTTGTTTTAGTTATCACAGTTTGAGTAAAATATCATATTTTATCACAATACATGTGATTCATACGTATTAAGGAGGAAGTTGTAAAACTGAATTTATATCTGAAATATCAAATGTTTTATTAAATAGATGTCAATTAATTTTAAAAAATTTGTGTTTTATATTTTGAGATGAATGAGAGAATAAAGTTGTGTATAATAAAATACATACAATATTAAAATAGTTTTCGTCCGCTACACATTAAAATTGCATTATTCGAATAATACGTACATTATAGAATTTATATTATTTAAAAATATTTTCTTTTAATAAAATAATAGTTTTGAAATAGAATAACATTGATTTATTTTGTAGTGTCATTAATATTGTGGTAATAACATCATAAATAAAACGTACGTACTAAAAAGATTCTTTTTGAATATCTAATTTCTCGGTTCATGCTTCCTTTATCTCTACATTTTTCAATTTATTTTTATGATATGCATCTTCATTTCCATTTTTATGTTTCTGTATACATTCTATTATTCATATTGTACAGCCGTCATACCATCATCAGTTTAATCTTTCCAAGATAGCAAAGTCTAAATAAGCAGCTTAAAATATTGAATTATCTGTAGCGCATGTTCTTTGCCGCAAGAAGATCAGTCCAAAGAGAATAACTTGTTCAAATCATTAATCGTTTATTTTGCGATTAAAAGTTTGTTCTTCTTGCGCTTCTTCTCAAGAGTAACTCCTCTTAATTCAGAGAGTATTCCTCTTATTTTCACGGTTAACTATTTCGGCTGCATGAAGTAATACTTTTCAAGAGTAACTCCTCTTATTTCAGAGAGTATTCCTCTTATTTTCACGGTTAACTATTTCGGCTGCATGAAGTAATACTTGAAAGCATTTAATCTCACGTCGAACTCTCTTTCGACTGAAACGTGTTTGTCATTCATCAACATACTGTCTGCGCGAATGAAATAGTATATCGAGTATGTATATAGAGCGCGACATAGTCTACGGACGCAATTAACGGAATTGGTATTCCGTATATACAGCACCTGATCGAATAAATAGATCTCCTTGCAACAGAATCGCATAGCGATGAGTGTTTCCAGTTGTATCGTGTTTTGGCAACGCCGTCGTTCCTGAATTTTGCAGAAACAGCTCTCTTCGCAAGCTTGCAGGAATTGTCTGAGAAGAAGCTTCAACGGCAATATTTATCAATCATCGTAACTACAATTACGAATTATTAACTATCTCAATTATTATAAATTTATAAATGGGAAGAAGTTCAACAATAATATATTAAAAAATAAATTGCTTTCAAATATTCTATTTTATAAATGTTTAAATAAATAAATTGTAACGTTCGCTGATTACTTTGTTACAAAATAAACTTCATGCTTGATTCTTAATTAAATTAAATAATAAGTTAATTAACAAATTCACGCGCGCGCGTAAATACGAACCTTGAGATCCTTTTTAATTAACAACTTAAAAAATGGGAGCACTAAGCCGGATTAGTATCAACGCAGCATCATAAAGTTCGAGTGAGAGTGTTTCCCATAACCTGCGTCAACATTCAACACGTATTACTCGATAAGAAGAAATCTAATTAACTATATGGCCAACTTACATTCTTGATAGTCTTTTTGCACGAATGCTCGAGAAATGTAAAGATCTTTGCGAGGAATTCTGATCTTTTTTGGAGACGACGAGACTCTGAGCGCGAATATCATCCTGATGCCATGTTGAGCGAAGTCGCCAATCGATCAATAGATAGGGATGGCGCTCGGTTTGTTTTCTCTATACTGAGTTTCTTGGTGGAAAATAGGAAATTTTCAGACCCAACAGATCGTGAGGAACTCTTTACTTATGGGAACCATTTGCTTGTGGGAATATTTAAGATGTTAAATTCTTTAATCAATAAATATAAATTAATGTAAAAAGTATTTCTTCTTTTTTGCACACTGCATTTAAAATAGATCATTTTGCTTACTATTTCTTTGTTAAAATTTGACACAATCTTTCACATAGCTGCATAATTAAAATTTTATAATTTTTTTTCGAGTAGCATCATATTATCTTAATGTTATTATTCTCAGTTGTGTTGAAACGCTGACTTCAAAAAACAAGAGATTATATTTATTAAGATTCATAAATTTTCATTCTAAAGTTTAAGATAATAGTATTCCATTTTTTAAAAAAAGAATACAAGAGATCTTCATAAAAATAATCAATTTAAGATTTCACTTTTCTTTATCGGTAAACGATTCTTTGTTAAAAAAAATTTGAAAACATGTGCTGACAGAATGAAATCTTTATATATTCTTAGCGCAATAGAAGTACATTAAATAACTATCCAACTTTGAAAAATCTTAAGAAAACGCAGTAGATACTGGCATGCGAAACTTTAATTCATAACATACAATTTAATAAGTTTTCCTCAGTTTTACTTCAGAAGAGTAGTCAAAAAAATAAAAGAAAAGATTTTGGTATAATTCTCGCAATTAAAACTTGCACGGCTTAATGGTGACATATATTTCTTAAAAAAATAATAACGAGTTATATTTCTTTTAACAAATCATATTTCTTAGTGACAAATTCAATGTTAAAATCAATTTTCAATGTGACATGATTTTATAAATGTGTGGATCATGAGAATCAATTTAATATTTTCAATACAGATGAGCAAAAAAAGTCATATTCAGTTAAAGAGGGTTTTTGTGTCTAATAGTATTTTATGAATACAAAATTTTAAATATGAATTTTACAATTACCAGTTCAAGAAATGCAACGATTATTTGTCGGTTTTAAAACAGAAACATGTACTGAAACTCTGGAATGCGTAATATCACACAAGTTAAAGTGACAAACAATTTAATATTACTGATGCTAATGAACATCTTCAAAATTTACAGTTAAAGCGCAGTTTGCTTGAATTGGAAATTGTAAAATTTACATAAAAATTATAATATATCAAAATCCATTTTGATGTATATTTGAAAATGTAGTCTTCTTCGCTTATTTGTATTAAACATTTCTCGGTCGATTTTCATTTAATATTGTTTAATATTATTTACGTAATCTTGAAATCTGAATATGGTTTCTCATGATTTAATAATCGTTTTCAAAGAAAAAAATATTGTGTATATTAAAATATGTTTTCAAAGAAAAAAATATTGTGTATATTAAAATATGCTCGATTCTTTCATAAAGTGTTTTCACATCAGAAAAAAAGAGATCGAACGAATGCTTTGAAAATTGAATTTGATCCTAAAAGATCACTTTGACAATTGGATATCAAAAGAGAAAACCGGGAAGAGTTTGCATGTAAATATTCGAATTCAAGCGAATATTCGGTTTCAATTTGTCGCGATCATTGACGCACTGGATATTCAGCTTCTATTTCAAAATGGCATGCTTTGGATATTCGCAACAGTTGACCCGAAACTTGACAGTGTATCCTATAACATATATTTCACAAGCGCTTTTTGCCGTCAGCGACGTAACTTCTCGTTTACAATTAAAATGCATTTTTAAATTGTGAAGAGTTGCATAAATGACAGTTAACTACTTCCACCGAGCAATTAGCATAATTATTGTCCAACTTACATGTTGTTCTGTTCCACATATATTTTTCACTATAATATAATTTTATGTGCATCTTTCCAACTGTGTTTAGTTAGAATAACATATTTTCTACAAGATTTAATTACATTCATGCAAACAGATACAATGCTGTTCTCTCTGAATGCTCATTAAAGAACTTATTATCTTATCTACTAAGTAAATGTGTTTAATTTAAATTGTAAATAAGGAAAAGGCCAATACAGTCGAGGCTAGATCTTGGTGACTAATGTTTTTATATCTCGATTTTAAATACATCTTTCAGTTATATAAATTGTTCTTACTGTCAAATTTAAAATGCAATATAATCATAAATTGAAGCTGAAATAATAATATCACAATTAAATTAATCATTGATTTAATAATGAGGTTATTAATATCTTAAAACATTGTAAATGAGATAAGATATTAGTATCATCATTATTAAATCGACAATCAATTTAATTGTAATATTATTTCAGTTTCAGTTTATAATTATAATAAGTGACGCGCAGTTTATACAATTAAAAGATGTATTTAGAATTTACATATCTATAAAAATTATTATATATTATTAGACATCAAGATCTCAACTGCATTCCTATCCTTCCTTTCTTATTTGATTTATTCATATAGCAATTTAAATTAACTTATTAATAAACCAAAGAAAAAGAGGCTACGAGCCAAAAATTATTATATAAAATAAAATAAACCGTCGAAGTAT
>NW_012130080.1:3252581-3258754 GCF_000143395.1 Atta cephalotes | reverse complement strand
AACGATATATATTTGTTTCTTTTATTTTTGTTCAACTTCTATATTTCGATGATTTATTTTATTTTATATAATAATTTTTGGCTTGTAGCTCCTTTTTCTTTGGTTTTTAAAAATTATGAGCCTTATTACTAATAGATAATTTAACTTATTAATATTTAATTTATTTACGTCAATAAAATTGATAAGACTCTGAAATAATCAGCATGCAGATATTGCAGATATTGCAGATCCGTTAGGTAAATGATGTAAAAGCTAACTTTTAAGTTGTTTCAACATGAATATAAGACCCTTATTTATAGTGCTTCTACTAAGAAACTCTAAGAAACTAAAACCAGTTTTAAGATATGTCTCTCAAGTTGTTGAATTTCAAGTTATCAAGATATCCATAACATTATTATATGCTGACATCAATTTGGAAAACGTATATTTCAAACAAATATATATTAATATTAAAATTACTTCTGTTTTAATCAGAATCGAATATAAAATTAAATTTCAGGTTTTAATAATTACTTCTCACACAAATAACCTCAATTATGTTACGATAAAAGTTAATGATCGAACTGTTCGCGGCTCAAAATACCGACCTACATTCTAAGTATTTCATCCAATACGTCCTTGAGGCGAGATTCAAAAGTAATAGAAGTCTATAAAAATACTTAAGTTAAGACTATAAAAATACGACGGTAAATCAGGTTTCATTTATACGCGCGAAACCACGTGAATTATTGCGTGATTATTTCTTTCTTTTTTTTTTCAATCGGCCAGCGATTGTGACATGAAATCGACTTATAATCCATAATGGACTCTCCCGAGTGAAAATCGCAATGCATTCGAACGAGAGATAGCCGATTTACGGATATTGGCGAACTGTGAATTCACGCTGGAACAAACCGACACCATAACATTGTAAGCCGATACTTAATTATTTTGCACCGCAACCGTGCACTTTGGCACACGAAACGGCGGTTATGACGGTCGGTGGGTGGTCAGGGCACAGTTACATGGAGCAATGGCCTGTAGAATATAGTTCGGTGGCCGGTTTTGCCCTTTCCATCTGTAAGCCCCGTTTTACGCGTATCATGATTGAGCGAACCGGTCGCCTTGAACCGGAAACAAAAATGAACGCATTTTATCGGATAATCGTGCACCTCGATTGCCTAACGAAACGAGATTAGATGGAATCTGACGAAAGATACGCTACATTTATTTAACATTGCGACAAAAACGCGGTAATAAAACGATAAAGATATTATACTACAAATAAAAAATTTCATTTTATTGTTATAAAAAATGATTACTCAATTTATTTTTTCCTTTTAAATAACGGTTATTTTTAATAAAGAATATTTTCTTGATAATAATCTTAACGTAATCTACACTTATTACAAATTTTAGAAAAATTCATTATTATGTACTCGAAATAAAAATTTATTTCCTCTTAATAAGAATATTATAATTGATCAAAGCAGCAATTTTATATAATAAATCGAATTTATTTTAATTTAATTGTGATTGAAGTATTGAATTTACTAGGATTTAGAATATATTTTGAATAAATTTGATGCTTGTGATAAATTTATATATAATAAATTTACAAATATATGAACTGTTGAAATACTTGAAACAAGTATTTATTACACGCATACAATATGTATTTTATTGTGTATAGTTTGATGATTTTTTTTGTGAAAAGGTAATTTGTTCACTGAAAAAAAATGTTGTTAATTTAATTAAATTAGTTTAGTTCGTCCTTATTTCATTCATTGAAGAACGTATTTAAGTTGAATGTAATATGTTTGAAACTTTAAATACCTAGACTTCTTCACTAAACTAATTTAATCAAATTAACAACTTTTTTTTAGTGTACAGAATAAAGTTTCTCCGTCTATATGGGTCTTAAATGATGCATTCATTAATATATCTATATATAACGAGGGTAAAAAGGAAAATTACGGAAACTGTAAAATTTCGCGCGAGTCTTTAAGTCTCATTATACTCGGCAATAGAAGACATGACATGAAAATAATTCTACATACCGGAAGTAAAAATCTCAGAGAAAGCTAACGTTTCTAAATAATATTTATATATTTATATATTTATATATTTCATAAAAAGTACAAAAGAAAAATATACTCAACTCTTTTATTTTTGATATCACGAACAAAATAGTGAACCGCATCGACCATTCTTTCCGATACTATTGATCTTCCCGAAAGCTTTTTTCATAAAAAAAATTCCAACGTTATATTGCATTTACAATACATTCTTTCTTCTTTTTCGATTTGTAAATAAAGTTTCGGATACCGCCGTTTCCTTCGGGACAGTGGAAAGACAAGAAACCGGCTGCACTTGAGAAGGTCACTGGCATCGTAAAAATGCAGAGGACGAGGTGTCGACGTTTTGGTGCCTTGGGCCTTGTTACAATTATACACCTCTTCTGTGCAAAAGGAAATAAAAAAAGGTAAATGTCGATTATAACACGGTGCGAACAAGTTTGCGAAACGAACGTAACGACACGGACTACTTCCACTACAAGTGTGTGTCTGTCTGAATACCTGTTTGCATGCGTATGTGCGCGGATTCGCATTCCGAACTTTCTTAAGCAATTATGTCATAACACATGGTGTCCCCTTTTCGCATCTCTACTTCACAGTCTATGCAATCTGTCCTTCCTCCCTACTACACATTCATCCTCTCGCTCACAAGACGAGATCGTAGACGCTCTCCGGCTATCACGTCGTTACTTGGTCGAGAATCGAATTTCACGCTAATGATTATAAAGTACCTGCCATTTGTGGCCGCGTACGCGACGTTCAAGACGAGAAGCGCATAGCTTTTACATTATCACTCTTTTGAGAAGAAACGAGTAAATTGAGAGATATTCACGAATGCGCATAATTCGCTTAATCTTGTACATGAAATTGCATTTAAGGTAGACATTTATGGAACTCCATGCGCGTGCCTCAAAGGCTCGCATTTCCTGCAACTTCAACTTATTCATAAATCGGAAAATTGAAAAGGAAAAGGAAATGTATTATGAGTGCACCACTAGAAGTTTTTTCATATAAAAAGGTTTTTATAAAATCGATTTATAATATCGGGAAATCAACCAAAACGAAAAAAATTCGCAACAAAACATGCGCAATGTCAAAAATATAAAAACAATATTTTCCTTTCGTATCTTTTAGGAAAAGATATTATTTTAAAAAATGGCTTCTTCTAAGATCTTTTGATCATTTCAGAATCTCATAAATCAATTTTTTTAAAAAATGAGATATTAAGAAATTCCTTCAGGGAAGACAAATACATAAATTTCTTCAAAACCCATATTAATTAAGCATTCCTTTTCTAAATAGCAGATTTTATGAAACTGTTATTCACATGAGAAACAATGACTTATGATGACTTATTTTCCTTATATTATAAATTTCTGTAAATACAATTCAATAATAAATTACCTTAGCATATTGCAATTCAATGTTACAAATTTGTTGTTTTTAATGAACTGTATTTTTCAATAAAATTTCAATAAAATTAATTTCCTCTTTTAGCTCACAATTTATTTTATAACATCTTTATAAATCTATCATTATATTTACATAAGTTTCTAATTAAAATGTTATCTGTACAAATTTATTCATTTGCTTCAGAAATATTATAAATTAATATTTTCAAAATTAGTTTTTTTTTAATAACTTTTAAAAATGATACACCTTTAATGAAATAATGAAGCATTTTCTCTTTTTAATATTTTATTACAGTTGTAAAACTAGAATTGTTCTTTTCAATTCTCTAAAAGTTAAATCTTAAAAAAAGTTAAATCTTTAATTAAAAATAATATCTTTTGATTTATGGAGTATTTTATGACCGATTTATTTTATGATCGAATTACATTTTATATAAAATTGCAGATATCTCAGCGTATTTTGACGCCTCGCGATTGCGCCATCGACGCCGAATTTTAATGAATGTGTCTGAATTGAGAATTCACGAGAAAATCCCAGGCTCTCCTATGATATTCATCTTGCATTGCCTCATCCCTTTACGCACGAACAAAAACGAACCTGCTTATTACACGATTTTCACGGAGGACTACGCTAATTAACCTACTGTTCTTGCGCAAAAGCCGACCGACGTTAATAGCAGACGCGCTAACAATGCTAGTGACGTATGTTGATTACATGATCGTTTGTCGAATACGAGTTTGCTGTCTTCCTTATCCACTATCTTTGCAACACTCGCAACCTGAGCGCCGTTAAGGAACGGTTTACGAGCGACAACGGAGATCTTCTCTACGACTTTCCGCAATATCCACTTCGCAGTTTGATTTACGATAATTATCTCGTCACATTCGAAGGATCGCCACTTGCAGGAGAGAATCGAACTTTCGCAGTGACACATCTCTGTCCGCCTTTTTTTTATTGCACTCTTTTTTTATTATGAACGTTTATCTTCAACGATATTCTCTACGATTTCTTGCGCTTTGTGATTTTTACAAAAGTCACAAGATATTTCTGTACCCAAAGTTGACGTGATATACATTAGAAGAAAGAGGAATCTCTTTGATGTAAGATTCAACTAATGCGAAATCAAGAATTCTTTGACGAACGTGCTGGTATGCGGTTAGAAGTCTTGCTGGTAAAAGAGTAAATTATAACTGCGGCCTCATTGGTTCCCAAGTTATCTTGCTGAAATTTCTGCAGAATATTTAATGTCTCTTCCACTTTGCGAAATTATATCAAAATAACTGTAACCGGTGCAACGACAGCAACTTCGGCAAATCCAATACGTTTATGCAGTTTCAATTTTGAAGCGACGACTTTGCTTTAATTTAAAGGGATATAACGATAAATAACAAAATATGAGAAATACATCAAAGACAGAATATATCATTAATTGAGAAAATCGCCCGAATTATTCCAATCTCTTCGCTTTCACAAAAATACAGAAATATAGGGAATAAGTTATTTAATAGAAGGAAAAAAAAGAAAATAAAAACAAAATTATATGAAAAATTCGGATCCGGTGAAATGAGTTAATTTTCATATATAATGTAGCTTATAATGTAATAAATAAAAGATTTAGACATAAATTTTAATAATAATTTTTGGTATATCAAAAGTGCATCTACAGGAAAAATTTACAAATCCAATCTATTATTTTTCGATTTATAAAATATAAAAACTTATAAAATATAAATATTATAAAATAGGATTAATATGGGAAGACAACATTTCTTGTTAACGGAGGAATACTTTATTCTGAAATAAATATTCTTATAAATCTAAAATAAAATAATCTTAGCTGTTAGTTTTGTGTGCTAAATATTATATTATGACACTAGCATCGTGCATTATTAACATCAAGAAAGATTTATTCTAAACGTAAAGAGTATTATTACATTGACCCAAATAATTTATTAATTGTATTTCCATATAACGTCATATAACAGTTTAGAATTCTTTCCAATTAAAAAATAATAATGCATCATATCTTGTTAAAAATTTTGCTCTCTCTCGATATCCTATTTTAAATTACAACGCTGTAACGCCGAAAGAAATTGAACACGAAAATCGAGATCGCAATGTTCACCGAACGAAATCAACATTTCTTAATTCGCTGCAAAAATGGTACGCCGCGGAATTCGTTACCATTAATTGCCACAAATTAACGAGATTGCGAGGTTGCGCGTGATTCTTTATCAGAGAAGAATTCGCACAAGCCCAGCACGGAGAACAGACGAGGCGATCTTCTCACAATGTTTAAATTTAGATGGTTCCGTGTAACGCACGCGTGGACTCGAGATCGCGTTTCCCGGCGAGTAGTTTAACATCACGCGTAACTTTCCACGAGGTGGAAAGCACGTCGGCGCATTTGGCGAGGTCTTTTTTTTTGTGACGAGTAATAGTGAAGTCGATTCACGGAATAAGAAGGGTCAGGCGAAGCCTACTTTCTTCCACTGAATTGTCGCGCGCTCAGGGCGGGAAGGGGAACTCCAGTTCAGCTTTATGTGGTGGAAACCTCACGAAAGAGAGAAAGAGAGAGAGAGAGAGAGAGAGAGAGAGAGAGAGAGAGAGAGAAGAAGAGAGAAGAAGACGTACGTCGTACGACGACGGACCGGTACCGGTACGACGTACCGGTACGTAGGTCGTACGTACGGTCGTACGGTA
>NW_012130080.1:3249862-3252473 GCF_000143395.1 Atta cephalotes | reverse complement strand
GAGAGAGAGAGAGAGAAAAGAGGAGAAAGAAAAGGCCTTCTTCTCGGCAGGCCGACGGTCAGCCAGTATGTGCTAGTCTCGCGTAGTAGTAAATGTGAGGCAGTAAAACGTAGCCGGCTGGTGATCCTCTCACGATCGGTTCGGATCGGATCGGATCACAACGCGCACTTTTGAGCCACGCGCGAAAGCGTAGTGAGACGTCGCAAACGGTTCGCCGATTGATCGATAACGCAACTGATCTAATTCATTGATCGTGATCCCCGTGGATACTCGCCGTTAGAGCGTGTCCGAACAGCCGGAGATTCGCACAAGTGAGTACGTAAACACTCGTCACTGTCAGTGATCCATAGTGATGTATAACGCGAGTAAATCATCAAGTAGAACGGAATATTTGTTTTTCAAAAATTATATAGAGTGACGAACAATATGATAAATTTTTTTATTTATTCATCAATGCAAAATAATTTCTTCATAAAACGATTTTTCTGAAGTATTCATCTAAAAATTTATAGCGAAATCGATTGGACGCATTAGTTCGCACTGCATATTAAAGCCGTTGTATACTAATTTTGTTTGAGTAAAAGTTTGAGTGAAATGCAAATATTTCAAATTATGAATATATTTAATTATGAATATATATTTTTTTCCTAACAAAAAAAGTGTATTGAAAATTTTGTGATTTAATTCGTTTCTGTATACTAAAAAAAAATTTATTAAATCTTAATACATATCTCTTTGAACTACATTTACTTATAGCAAATAAATACTCAATAAAAAAATGATAATTAAATCAAATTCATAGTTTTTGCATCAAATAAATGTACATTTACGTTTAGAGTAAACATTTATTTGAAACTATTCAAACAAATATTTATTAAAATTTAATATTTTTTTCAATATATTTATTATTATATTAAACACACATTTTTCAATCTGTATACGATGGCTTTAATGTACACCGAGAGTATCAAATTGAATTTGCTGTTACATGTAGATCTGAACATATTTTATTGGACCATCAAAATAATTACGTAGAAATTTCAAATATGAGCAATGCTATACAAAGTTTTTGACATTCTAGCAATCAGTTTGACCATCCTATATAATTATTTATTATGATTGATTCAACAAAATTATTTTCAGGTCTGCATTTAGCTAAATTTGTACTTCAACAAAATCCTTTCAATATTGTTTGATAATTTTGGACCGTCTGTTGATTTATCCGACATATAATAATACTTTGATAATGAGAGGGAAAAGAGAAAATGTAATACAGAGGTCTATCGAGATTCGAATTAGTCGCGCATTTATTCATTATTACAATAATGATGCAAATATTGGTTCGGACTAATGTAATTATTGAATATCCTTAAACCTTGAAATATACGTAATTGTATTAATTTCTGGTAAATAATATATATTTCAATAACATATATATATTAATTATAATCTTAGATAGATAGAACGTAATAGATCATAATAGAACGTAATAGGATGTTTTGTTTCTAATAACATCAAATTACATTTAATATAATTCCATCTTCCATAAGCTCTCGTAACATTCCCATTAAAATAATTTTGTAATATTTAAATATTTAATTAATTTAATATTTCTTAAATATTTAAATATTTAAAAGCCTTCATATTGTAAAAATAAAAAATAAAAAATGAATATTCACAATATCTGTAATATTTTGAACATTCATTTGTTTCTCAGATTGTTATTCATGTAAAATATAAATTTATTATTAATTGTGCAATATGTAAATGTTGCTTAGCAAAAACGTATAGATATTCAAAATTATGGATATTCAGGTTGTCATATTATCGATTGTTCATAAACATAATCATCCAACGAAATCTTTGAGAATCTTTTTAATATTAACATACAAATTATACTATTCATAGCAAAAATGCACGTAGTTAACCCAGTTTCGATTCGTGACGATAGCGTGTATCTTGAAATCGACCGTTACTCGGATCATAAATCAGGATAAAATTCGAATCAGTGAATGTCGCGATGTTGGATACATTTACGTAGCATGGTGTGAAATGTCTCACCCAGATATTTTATGTTGGATATATACAACGTATTACACGCGTCAGTGTTAATGCGTTCACGTGGAAAATCAAAATACTTGTCACACAATCCCACTATCAGGAATACGTTTGGTGTTAATTTACTACGCTGCGTTTAATGTCAAGCAGAGAGCACAAAATAGAATTTTAGGATTTTGCGACTCTCGCGTTGGTTAAAATTTAAAAATCACGCCTGTATAACATATCCCACATAATCAATATCATTTATATCTCCGGGAGAGTAGTTGTAAAGTGAACCCGACGTATCTGCTAAAAAATAAACCATCAGGAGAAACGTGTTTTACTTTGTGCGAAGTTGTCACGCAGTGTCGGATCACAGCGGGATACAGTAGAACCCATGAACACGCAGAATCTCTTATCAAAAATTTATAGCTCTGGAATAAAAGGAATATATAAACGAGAATATATAAACCATCGTGTTCAAAAAACGAGAAGAAAAGAGAGAGAGAGAGAGAGAGAAAGAGAGAGAAAGAGAGAGAGAAGAGAGAAGAGAGAGAACGTAGTACGTAGT
>NW_012130080.1:3245271-3247589 GCF_000143395.1 Atta cephalotes | reverse complement strand
ATATATATATATATATATATATATATATAACAAAATATTTTTATAATTATCTCAATATATTAATAATTTTAGAAAGAATTGCTGACGTCTTTTGTATGGAAATCATTACTATAACCACCTTACAAATTAATATGCCCCAGGATGTATTCATTCAAAAAGCTTTATAAAGGAAAATATGAAATATAAAGATTTAATTACGTGTATTTGATCAATCAATTAAATAAAATCAATTCAACAATTCAAAAAGTTCCCTAAGGACATTTAATGCTTCCAGTTGGAGTGTACGCGTTTCAGGAAAATTTTTAATTAAAATCCATTTCGCCCTGGGGAATTCGATCCATTGTATTTCGTGGTTCTGATCATAGTAATTGGTGAGTTAGCCTATAGGGATTTCTCATCAGTGAACCACACTTCTACGTCGCGGACGAAAATGATCAAATTGTGAACGAACATATCCACGAGAATCTGGCGAACATTATTATGATGATATAAGGAAAGTTAAAAATCGAATAAGGTTCATTTTTAAATTCATTACTTAAAAACGCGCTTTATGCCTAGAGTATATATTTAAAAAATGTGCCATAAGAAGTTAATATAAAGAGGCTAGAGAATTAAAATCGGCAACACATTTAATGCAACAATAATTTATGACTTATGTGTGTATGTGTCGTTTTTATAATAATTCGCTATAAAGTTTATATATATAGTACATATTATTTTATATAGTTTATTATAATATTATATATTATTCAACTTACTATAATATTATTCAACTTACTAACTATGGAAAATAACAAATAAATTAATTTTCTTAATTAATTGTTTCTTAGAAACAACGAACTGTTATTAAATAAGTTATTTATGTTTATTTATGTTATTATTGTTATGGCCATTGCTATTTATTTGTTACGTGTGGGACTTACGCTAGAGGATAACAACTTTTAATTCTACTAACTTTTAAGAAGCTAAAATTGTATTTAAATTGCTAGAAATTTTCAAAGATAAGATTAATTAGCTCAAATTATAGATAATTATAATATTTAAAAGTATAATAAATGTCCTAAAGAATTTTCTTCTTATGATTAATAATTTTAATTGATTTAGGAAAATCATGTTTTAGTTTCTTTGTTATTTTTAATTTATTTTTTAATTTTTGTGAATGAGCAAAAAATAAAGATTTTATTTTTACTTAGTTTATTTTAATATCCTCACATACATAAATAAAATTTTTTAAAATAAAAATTCTATTTAAAATTAGGTGGGCTTTTTATTCGGCTCTGCAAATACCTTACGAATACGAATTATCGCTCGCGTGAATAAAACAGCAATCGCAAAAACCGGTCGATTCCTAATATGCGAAATACGTCCCCATCACTTTCTTGCTCAATGGCGAGGTCATTAACCCTTTTTGCGCTCCGACGTGAATATCTTAAGAGAGCGTGCCACTTTGCGCGGATGATATAGTAAATGGTGCTACTAGAGCGTGTTTGAAATCATTAAATCGGCTACACTTCTCTAAATGATTTGTACAACATTTCGAGAGTGCGCGGACAATGATAATATTGCTCGAAATCCCTGTGTCCGATTTCCAATCCAACGATGATACAGCTAAAGTTGTATCCATCATTTGTCATGATGCATCGCTATTTCCTTGCCGCTAACGAGGGAAAATCTCGATGAAAATTAACTCGATCGTTACGAGAGAATTATTAATAAATAAAGCTATTTTATGATTTTAACAGAATTCAGAATTGTTACAAGATTGCATGAAGATATTGCGACGTTCAAAATAAAACATCTGAGCAAAATATGTACATAGTAAGAAACACAAAAATCCCCGTTCTGTTTTTTAAATCCTTTTTCAATCGCTTGAAAAACTAACGAGTAATTTGCCGCGAAAAACAAGTGGAAAATAGAGAACGAAAAAAATATGTTTGTTGTCCGATCACCATGCTATTGAATTGCCGATTGGCGTGATTGCGGGCTGCGAGCGTAACGTTTAATTTCTACGATGTAAAATCGTAACGCACAAGCAAGCGAACGAGAGAATCAAGAAACAGGACAATGCGAGAACCGCGAGATCGTACATCGTCGAACATAGTCGTTCGTTTCCTATGAGTTCCGAATGAACCGTCTCCGATGAAGCGTTAATAACGACCGGATGGTGGCGTACCAAAATCGATTCGCCTGGCATTATTCCGCCATCAATTCAAAATTCATGCGGTCTGATTCGATTCGACTGAATTTAACGCCTTGATCAGTGACTAACTGACATGCTTTTCTTTTTGCTCTTTCTTTCTCATTCTCTCTCTCTCTCT
>NW_012130080.1:3242425-3245251 GCF_000143395.1 Atta cephalotes | reverse complement strand
AGAGAGAGAGAGAGAGAGAGAGAGAGAGAGAGAGAGAGAGAGAGAAGAGAGAGAAAGAGAGAGAACTGTCTGTTAAAAATTTCAACTGTCAGTTAAATAATAGGGTCAGTAAAAGAATTTAAAATAACGATCTAACATCACATACTGTGACATTCAAAATTTTGACCCAGTTTAAGAAAATGCAAAATCGCCAATCGAGACTATCGATCTCGATAGCAGTGTCGAATTTATATGGTAGTATGAACATATCTTCTCGTTTCCTTTCTGTTGTTAATGGTTTTACAGTGACGACACGATTCACTTGCATATAAGAACCATTCCTTTTTTACGATCGCGCATGTAAGACATTTATGGCATATATCAGTATCGATCATAATTCCGGGTGTACGAATCGCTCGTATCCTCGTTCGAATTCACGCCGTTTGCCTCTATTTACAGAAGCCATGTATATCGCGGCCATTTGTTTGGAGGGGGGGGAGGGGGTTGTGCGGAAGGGACAGGCGGCTCCGACACGACGGAAGAAAAATACGCTGAAATATACGGGAAACCCCGGCGAATGGATTCACGGCCTGCAGACACGACCGTTCGATAATGTTGCACTTTATATCGCAAATAATAGACGACGTCCGTGCGCGCCGGAAGCTTTGTTCTCCGCCTCCTCTATGTATGGTCATCTGGGTTACACATCCGAGTGTTACACATTTCGCTCTGCGTATCGCTGCTACGCACACACCTGTTCGCACTTCGTAAATATTTCATGGCAATGAAACAAGTTCCCCGTGGATGACAATATTCTGCGATCGTGAAGTGAGATCTGTTTAAACACATTAGATTCAATGCGTCTCGTATGGTTTCTTACATGGAGTTGTATTGCACGCGTGATAAAAAAAAAAAATGTCAATTTACTATAATAACGACACAATTGGAAAAATTTTCTCCAAAATATATTGAATTATTAAAATTTTATAATTCCAATCCGATATTTGCAATCAAATCATTCAGCGTATATTCACCTGAAATATTCACCTGAATATTTTCTTTAACTATATTGTGAAAAATTGTTTAAAAGAAATGTTTTTTACAACCTCATATAATTTTTAGTTACAATCTTATTCCTCAGATTTTGATTTTCAAACTGAAAGAAAATTGTTCAATTATATTTATTTAATTTTAATCAATACATTAATTATACATTAATTTAAAGTACACTGATTCCACGAATATTTCCAGTTAAGCATATCTCGGAGCAAATACTAATTAAAATTAATTTTAAAACGCAATTTTGCTGTAATATCTGATTGTAATCAGGAATAAAAATATGTTCTTCCTTTTTTTTTCTTTATTTTTCCATTAGTTTTTTACAAACAACACTAAAATAAGAATTTTGGAATTACGTTGTGTAGGAAATGAGCGATATATTTCTTACAGGGTGTCCTAAATTTTTTCATATAAATTTTAACATTTCTATGAAATAAAGAAAACATTATATAAACATAGATCCCAAAATGCATTATTAAAAAAGTTATAACAAAAATATGAAACGTGTAAAAAACAACTTTATCTAAGTTTGCATTTCAAAATGTTCCATGTCAATACAAATTTGAGTTCTTATAAAATGATTTCCCTTATCCTCACAAAAAAAAGATGATAAATTCAAAATTACATCAATATGAAAATTACATCAATATGAAACTTATAAACATAGACGAACAGCATTTTGAAGTGCAAATTTAGATAAAATTGTTTTTACACATTTCATATTTTTGTTATAATTTTTTAATACAGCATTTTAGAGCCTATGTTTGTACAACAAACATTTGTCTTGTTTCAGCTTATAGAATATATTGAAGAATATAGAATAGATTGAAGTTCAAGAGAAAACCCAGAACATCTCGTATTATATATTCTAATGTATTTAAACAGATTTTACTTCTTCTTATACGTAATGTCGAAGATATTATAATAAATCAAACTATATTCCTTTTAGGACATTCACAATATTACATATGTTACATCCGATTTTATTCTTCACATCCTGGCCAGATATTTCTGAGCCGATCGATTTCGAATAGAGATTGATTCATGTGGAAACGTAACTCCATCAATCTTCCGCTGATGCTGTCGTAAGCGTGGTTTTACACGATCGTCATATTTTCTGCTGCTGTTGTTAGATTCTATTAATGCGCGTCGACGTGTAGAGCGGCGAAAGCTCGACGCGCGATCGTAGAATCGAATTTCATCGACCAGGCCGCGACAAGTGGGTCAACGCACGTTTGTGAATTTTCGCTCGCTCGGTCCGTAAGCACCCGGAGTCACATATCCTGGATTCGCCCGTAGGTAGTTCACCGGGATCGCTAACGAATAATAAACTTTTTTCGAATCCGCCCACGCCGGCCAGTAAAAGGTGCGCCAGCTTTTCACTACGCTATCATATTCGCTCGCCACGCCGAATAACATATATCTTGGTGATGTCACGTACAGCGTATGAACTGCCAACTCATGTAAAAAATACCGAAGGGAAGGGTGGAAAAGAAGAAGAGAATGTTCGACAAACGACGGAAAAACATATCGACCACCCAATGTAGTGTGCCAACATCGTCCCTACTGCGCATAAAAAGATATAAAATTTCTCTTCTTGCTAGAAATAATATAGTAATTTTGCTTACCACGTAGAAACTTATGCATTTCGAAAATTGCATTTAATCAACTTCATTATTAAAAGATGAGTACACATAAGTAGTATTAATTGGAATATACTATTATTACATATTTAAGTACACACATACATATACATATATATATATATATATATATATATATAATAAT
>NW_012130080.1:3215430-3239883 GCF_000143395.1 Atta cephalotes | reverse complement strand
CTCTCTCTCTCTCTCTCTCTCTCTCTCTCTCTCTCTCTCTCTCTCTCTCTCTCTCTCTCTCTCTCTCTCTTTCCTTTCATTTTTTTTCTTTCTTTTTCCTATTTTCCTGTCCATCTTTGCATGTGAATTGATTTTCAGGCACTACTTTCTATTATGCGACCACAGAATATTATCTCGTTTCTAACGAATGACAGGGAAAGAAGCAGAAGAGAAGAAGAGTGAAAAGCAACAATTTCATTTCTTGTATTCAGGTCGCGGTCACCGCGATCGTCGCTTTCATAAGTCGAATTTGCTGCGTTTAAAATCATCACCGCGTCTCTGGGACAAATAGAAAATATAATATCTTTTCCGAACGCGTCGTCTGCTCCGTGCCGATCGCACGCTGCGTATTAATCATACTTATGCCGCCGTGTGCCAGAACAGTCACGTAATAGTGTCAGCCACGCTAAACGCTATTACTCAAATTAGTAGCGTGGCACATTTGCATAATCGAACTTTCGAAAGATTGAGCTATTATCTTAGAACTTGTCGAAATTTCTACGGTTTATCAAACGTAAAAATGTTTCTTCGTGTTATGATGTTTGTTGCTTTTAAATCTAATTATATACGCAAAATGATCGACCAATGTAAATTGAGTTTCTGATTAATGAGTCTTTCTCATCGACACACCTCACTCATATTTTCTTCCAATCACTTTTAATACAAGGAAATAATTATGAGATCGATATTCTGACTTTCAAATGTATATCTAGCGGAACTCTAATTTCCTCTTTCAAGTTTTCATTTGACTGATACGGAAAGGGGATGACAGTTCCGAGATTTCATTTTATATAATAGTTTCACTAACGGCTTCACCTGAATTGCTTTTAGCTCATTGTTAACGTAGCAAGATCTTAATTTCGCTGCCCGATCGAGCAAGTCAAGAACTGCCCGGATAAAGTGAAAATGTAACTTTCGGTACGGATGTAAAATCCTTCTTCAAGTTTTCGGTGTAGCGGTACGTGACGGGAATTTTTCACGCATTCGTTAATACTGTTGCATACGTGTGAAACAAGTCATTCATGCAAGACGAGTTTTTCTCGTCCCGCGAAAAATTCGCCTTTGCGTGCTATCGTCGCATACTTGGAACGTGCAAAACCGCAG
The DNA here is from genome assembly GCF_000143395.1 of Atta cephalotes. Lineage (NCBI taxonomy): Eukaryota > Metazoa > Arthropoda > Insecta > Hymenoptera > Formicidae > Atta > Atta cephalotes. Next base: position 3,238,740 of record NW_012130080.1, on the reverse strand, counting down.
GTGGGTATCCGTGTGAGAAATGGGTGCACCTCTTAAAGTGGAGAAAGTTTTCTTTTTTTTCTTCCTCTTTTCCGAGCAGCTACCATCTCGATATAATCGACGGATGCGAAGACGAACGAGTGCGCCATGGAAACTTCCGCAAAGCCGACGTTTCCGAAAGCTTGCTAGCTCAGAGAAAGAGAGAGAGAGAGAGAGAGAAACGTTCCTCCAACGATTTAAAATAGAAAGACGATAAAAAGAGATCTATTTTAATCCTCTAAAATAATGATAAAAATATAAAATTTAAAACAATTACGTAGGAAAACGTGATATTACTATTCTAGTTTTAATTAGAGTTACATTTCAAGACTTAAAATTAAATCAGCGCACAATTTACAGACCTATATACATATATGCAATTTCACTGAAATTATTAAGCACTATTATAAGATTTAGCGGAGACGAATGTGAAATTTCTTAAATTTATAATGTCAAGTTATATCTAGTTTAAATTAAATTTTTTAATCTTTTAATTTCTGTAGGCTTCTACTTACTGTATCGTTAATTTGATTAAAACAATGAAGTTAAAAAATTTAACAAAAAATATATTAAATATTTGACTTAAAAATTTAGTTTATTATTCACTAAGTATATATATTAATATTATCTATATATAAATATTGTTTACTTTAAAATTAACTGCAGGAATTAATTAATTTACGTTTTGATACACAAGTTAAAAACAACAAAATGTTATGCTGAATTCAAGGAACTGGATTACCATTGCTCCATTAATATTTAACAGTGAAATAAGACATTAGTCTAGTTGTATTATTTACATATTCGTTTAATATCATTTACTATTCTTTAAAAAATTAAAAAATTGTTTACCCACGCTTTCCCTAAGTAATAATTCTAATATGATTTAAAGTAAGAGATGTTGTTACTTGTTAAGTACACCAAACATACAATCTAGTACATCCTATTAAATATTACAATATGCAGAATTCATACAAGTAAACGAGAGTAACATTATTATGTTTAGTAATTAGACGGGTGCATGTTAATGTCCTCTGAGAATTTCTGAGCAATGTAACAGCGTTACGTGAGTTTCTAGAAATTACTTCCCAAAAAAAAAAATAAAAAGAAATGCACACATGTACAGTAAAATACATTACGTATAATTTTGTGAGAAAAAACTATGACCTATTGTTTTGCTGAGAAGGTGAGAGGAAGGCGGAAGCGGTGTCACTTTTTCCAACAAATTATAATATGAGAAAGTACACAACTTTTCTATTTCAGTCGTATATCATTTTGATCCTAGATTCTGGCGAGCGGATATTGTATAATAAAATTGCCACGCGCAATAATCGCGCGAGAGACGGTAACAGAAGGAAACGGTCTAATTGTAATTCGCATTACCCTCGCGACCGGTTCCGCCGCCTTCAATGAATAGATAATTCTTTTCTGGATTATAAATGGTTCACTGGAGAATAACGTCTCGTTTATTTCGCTCCCGCCTTACTTCATCAATTTTACATAATCGGCTTTCGTAGTTTCTTCTTCGCGGGAGGGCCATCACGACATGTGCATTGTAAAAGAAACAAATTTACATGTATTTTTACAAAAACTACTTTTACTTTTTAATCGTGCAAATATATTTTCATATTAAATTGAAAATTACAATAACATAGTATATTTTATAGGTTTTATGTAAATGTATATATTTTTATAATATTGTACAACATAATGATAATCGTTACATTTACATTTTTATATTCATCAATAATATGGTTCAAGAAAAATTGTATGTAATTCATTAAAAAATTAATATTTAAATATTTCGATAAATTTTATTTCTATAAATTTACTTTCACAAATTGTTTAGTCATTACAAAGAAGAACAATTTTATTTGTAAATATATACCTTTAATAGAAAATTATCCACTATAATTGTTGTAATTTTACATATAATTTTTTACAGTGTGTTTCGTCACGCGCTAGAAAAACTGGTCTCAAAGAGATTGTCACACTCTTTCAAAATAACCAATTCAATCATTCCGCGCGTCACGCAATTATATCGAAAGCCTCAGGGACAAAGAGCAGCGAACTCCATGATCTTACTTAATCCTTTCCTCGTGCATTATTCATCGGCCGTGTGCATTGAACTGGCGGCGCAGCGCGGCCGTCGCGTCGTTGCACTTGCTCGTGCATCGAGGTCGCTCGCTCGATGATGACGGAGGTGGACGCGTCGAAATCGTCATAACTTTCCCTTCCTGGGGTCCGGGAACGCTCTTCTCTTCTTCATTCTCGATAGTGACCCGTATGTGTCAGTGGCGCCGAGGTATGCATATTAAATCGCACGCGCATCTAAACGTCAGGAATCACGCCGACCTAGATCTTTTCACGGTATCTTTTCGACAGGAAAATGTTCTTCGCGGACACGTCACGTGTGCACTTACGATAGTGTCTCTAGAAATATATAGAACTAATTTGATTTGACCAATCTTGTCCTATTTTTTATTAACTTCAGTCAGAAAAATCAGTCAGATGATAAGCATGTATATGTATATGTATACGGCATTTTTTATTATTAGCTCATCAGTCTGGGAGACTCTATCAAAACTGTATATTTCACTAAATCATTGGAACATTTTTTTTTTAAATTATTTTATATAATATAATTAATAAAATGCAACTTTAGATGGCATGTTTCCTATTCTATTATATTATTCAAAATTGTCGTGGAAAACAATTATTAATGAATTAATTATTAATTAATGAACATTTACACCAAAATCGCACATCATAATTTCCAACAAGATCTCATAGACCCTCACTGGCATCTGCATGAGCAAAAAAAAAAATTGCTAAGGCTGAGCTAAAATTAATCAAACTAGAAGACTGACCAGGCTCTTACTTCTAGGAACACTAACGCGCGATGTAACGACTATGATGATCTAACTATCCATCGGAATGCTCGTCTGATTACCAAGAATTAAACGATCACAAATGCGCGAGATTGCCTGCGATTATCCACGGCAATTCGCGATATATTTGATCGAGGTAATCCGTAAATTGCTGCGGTTTCTGAAACGTGGTGAACTTCCCTGTCTGTTTTGTCCGGCGCGTGTTGAAACGAGCAGTTTCGTAAACGAGATCGCTTCATAGTATGTTGACTGTGCCGTGAGATATCTCGTTACACGTATGTCAACTCGCACCGACGCAGTGTGAACACACGAAATTTATTTATGGCGTTTCGTGAAAATAAAAAATGAAAACGACAAATTTGTTGGCAGAACGCCGACAATTTGCTTATTCAGCTACGCTAAGAAGATTTTCATAAATTTTATGCCCTTTTATGTACGTAAGTAATTTCTTTTTATAGTACTAGAAAAATACAATCTTTTCTACCAAATGTGCATTTACTTAATCCTCTAATCCTCCTATAATCTAGATCTCTGTAATCTCTAATCCTCTGTAATCTAGATCTCTTTTGACGCGCAAACAAAATTTCACTCTCAAATTCTTATGAAATAAAGGAGTCCGAATTTCTCTCATAAATAATGTCCACTTGTTTAATATTTACATTGTTAGATATTAAAGGAGCAATGGTAATCCAATCTCTTAAGTTAAACAATATTTTGTTATTTTTAACTTCCATATGTGTATTAAAATGTAAATCAATTCGTTTCTGCAGTTAATTTTAAAGTAAACAACAATACTAACGTGCATTTAGTAAAAAATAAACTAAATTTGAGTTAAATTTAATATATATTTTTGAATTGTATATCTTCTTAAAACGTTTAACTTCATTGTTTTAATTAAATTAATAACGTATTAAGCAATAGCGACTTATAGAAGTAATTAAAAATAAGTCGATTTGTAATTTGACATTATAAATTTAACAATATATTTAATAATGTAACAGAGATATTAAAAAGTAACCTCGAATTTTTCCACATTTTTTTGAAAGCTTAGAACAAGTAAAAAACTTGGATTAGACAAGAAAGTACGGGGGATAAAAAATATAATTGCAGACAAAGAGTTAAGATACTCAAATAAATTCCACGAAATCTCTGTCGTGCATCTAATCATCATTGTCCATCCGATTATCTTGTAAAATCTATTTTATTACATGAACAAACGTATGTTGGGAGGCCCGATTGCCGATCTATAGAAACGAGGGATATCGTATGCGATATCTCTCGCATTAGCCGAAGAAAGTATAAACATGGACGAAAGAGAAGCCTCGTCCTTTTCATTTTCTAACAGGACGAGACCACACGTTTCACTTCGTCTCGCGATACGCTCTACGATTGCAGCCGTTCAATGCAATTAATATAGAGCGTTCGTGATCATTAAATTTCTACGGGGATAGCGCGGGACGTCACTAACGAAATCTTTCACTCTTTCTACATGAAAGCTAGATCGTTTACTCCCACCCTCGCACAGCCACTTGCTCTCGACGATTTCGTCATTACGCGGCTACTCTCGATGCGTCACGACATCGAAAGTGTCCACAGGTATGTATTTCGTCGGGCATATCGTCATTTACTTTTACACATACATCAACAACGAGCGCCTGTCGACCCCGTTGAGACTTCTTATTTCTATGAAACACGCCTCGCGTGCTACATCCCGTCATTGCTAGAAAGCCAGTCAGCAAGGCAACGTCATTATCAATGCCGGAATCATTTATCTGGATACCTCCCCTCCTTTCTTTTACGAGCACGTTTCGAGAAAACCAGAAATATAAACGTCGAATACTTTTAAGCAAGCAAGAAACTCGTCTTCCTCTCACGCATATTAGGTATTCAAATATATACGAATATACGTGCACTGATACATATCATTTACTTTCTCTTGACTGCTTTGTAACTTAAAATTAGATTACATTATTTATTGAATATACTGAAAACAACGCCGATTAATGACTGAACACGCGATCTCTCAATTTTTTCTATGCTGAAAATATTTATGAAAGATGGAGCATTTCGTTTAATTTTTTTTTTTTAATAAAAAGAAAAAATTATATTTTTCAGTCAAATATTAGCACTTGATAATAAATTTCATATGAAAATTTGCAAATACATTTTTCTATAAACTGCATTGATTCAATTTATCGAATAATTAGAAATGCAGTTACAAACTATAAAAGCTGGAAATGACAAGAATTAATAACATCCGTACGGAATGAGAAAAATCTAGGTTCGAATTTTGATTCAAGTGACATTTTTCGCAATAAGTTCTTTTAAGAGACTCATTAGTATTATTAAATTGACGATCAATATAAATTTGTGATATTATTTCCAGCTTCAATTTACGATTGCGTTTCAAATCCGACAAAACAGAATTGGCATGCAGTTTATAGAACGCAAAAATACATATTTGCAAATTTTCATATAGACATATGAAATATATATTATAAAACATCAGTTTCGTTTTGATAAAAAAAGTAATTAAATTCTTTTTCTTATTTAATATTTATTCTTATAGTCTAAATTTCATTTGTTTATTTTGTCATTACTATATGTTTATTACATGTCCCTGTGGTTCAAAACGATGGTTTCTCATAACAACGTCGAATAAATATTGACGTCGTAAATACATTTGTATTATTGCGCATTTTCACGTAACCACAGGCACATTTGTTGAATAATAAAGCCAAGTGCGTAGTGAGGGTAATTAATCACGCTGTTCCAAATTGTAATTGCATCAGATACAACTGTCCGATTATTTTCCAGTTTGCGCATACGTATTATGCGTTTTGTATAATTCGCGATGACGTTATGCGGCATTAAATTAATTTCACTGCTTGATAATAGCTGTCTGCATAATTACTAATGAAAATGTTGTCATTGTTCGTAATCGATCGATATAATCCCGATCGACAGAATTTAAATTAGAAAATGATATATCAGGATCCTATTATCGCCTAATGTATTGAAGCATTTTAATTGTTCCTCGATTTTAATTGTTCCCAGGTACCGAGCATTGTTAAATTTATAATGTAAAATTATATCCAATTTGAGTTATTTTTAATCATTTTTATAGGTCGCTGCTCCTACTTAATACGTTATTTAATCAAAACAATAAAAATAACAATTTAACTCAAGAAAATGTATTAAGTTTGACTTGAATTTAATTTATTATTTACTAAATGGATACATTAATATGGACGTTTATTTGAAAATTAATTACAGAGATGAATTTATATTTTAATAGATATGGAAGTTAAAAGTAAATAAAATATTGTTTAACTCAAAAAATTGGGTTACCATTGCTCTTTTGATGTCTAACAGTGACAGACAATTTTTCCTGAATTTTTTATACAATTGTATCTGTTTTTATGCATGTTATTAGAATAATAGTAATGATTATGTGTGTAAGAAAACGCGTTGACTCTCACGAATTCGCAATAGCGCAGATAAGTTGCATCTGTCGAATGATATTTGATAACGAGGCATACACGTGCGAGAGACTGAAAACTAATTAAGATGAGCAAGCAGCAGATTATAAGAATCCTGCATGTGTTACTTGTTATCAGATCGTAAACGGATACGAGATCTTCCTTTCTACGATTGAGATTTCTCGCGCGATGTTCGTCATGCGTTCTCTTACATTTTTTTATTCAGTAAATTATTATATTGTTATTATATTGTTGTTATTACTAATTCAAAAATAGTCATCAGGGGGGAGAGTGGAGAAAGAATTTGATATTTTAGTGACGAGAAAATATGATTATTATAAAATTATTATTTTCTGTCTTTTTGGATATTTTTTATTTTTACATATTTTCTTTCTTTTTTTAATAATATTATACTATCCTTACGAACCTTTAAATATAATTTTATCAAAAATCTGCAATGAAAAAGCATTATGTCAATTAAAATCTTTATTTTTAGAAATATTGTTATAATGAATTACTTAATGTATTTATTCCGTTGATATTTATCTGGTTTCTACTTATTTCTTTCAGAAAATTATGAGTAAATGGATTATTCATCATATTCATAATGTCCTCAATAAATCAACATCCCAACAAACAAACTGACATTATTTGTCGTCATTTTGATGTGAACTGATGACAAATAACGTCAGCTTGTTTGCTGAGCTGTAATATGTTATTAATAACAGTGATTCTAATTAAGGTGTAAAAACTCTTATGATCGTTTACGTACGAAAATGAAGCAACTACTTCTAGGTTAAATGAATGTAAAGAAAATTATTAATAAATCTAAATAATTTCCTTCGATTTTCTCTAATATGCATCACAATTAAGTTAACATACCTGATAATCGACGTCAAGTCGAGGAAGACGACATATGATACAATAATGTCATTTGCATAAATTATTACTTAACCGATATGCCGTTATCGATCTAACATGTACATCGCAGAGGACCGGTATATTTGATCAGGAAATTCTCCTAAACTATAACATCACGTTCAACTCGCTTTAGCCATCAAGTTAAATAACCGTCAGATTTTGATAACAAATGTATTTCAATTTACAAAGTCAGTAAATTGCAAATCATGCGTAAACATGTTTATTCACGCACATGTTTATTAAAAACACTTTATCGGTTTCGGGAGTAATTATGAAACGTGTTGCGTCACAAAATATATGAGATCAATAAATGAAATCTCATTTAATATTAAACCACAACAAAGTACATTAAATTTTTTATTCCGTCAGAAATAATTATGTTATTTTGATTGATGGAAAGATATTTGGACTTAAGACATACGCAATACTCACTCGATCGCGTCAAGTATTATCGAATTCCTTGTGCCGCTTGACATTTTCTTATGTACGTATATATGTACGTATATACCTCCCCCTTTCACTTTTCTATAATAAGCGAGCTTTCCGGTAACGAGTAACATTATAAGTCCCGTTTATGTAGCATTTTGTCGCAACAAGACCCGCCGCATTCACATTATAGTGAAAGTGTTCCGTTTGAGAAGAAAATTTCTCAAACTGCCACGAATTACCTGTGATCCTCGAATAATTCGTGACAAGCTTATCGTCGATATAGCCTGTTATTTGCTCGTTAACACATTCCCCATGTAATCCGATATTGCGGCTGTGTGCATGAATGATGCGCGTCATTGACGAAAATTACCCTCATTTTTCTCATGCTTCATCCTATACGTCTTATGTCATCGTTAATGAAAGAGAATTGCGCTTTATGTAATTCTTCCAAGGAATTGGATAAAACATATCAGTGAACATAAGTAGACTAATTGTAAGGCTTATGTTATTACGTCGTAAAATATTCTCTTTCGTGCCGTAAAATACCATCGCTATTTCTGTCCCTTCCAAGTAGAAGTCTTTATAAGTCCTCGCTATTTTTACGTGGAAATTTAGATGGCCTTTTGTAAGAGAGGGGTCCATTCAAATCCCCGGAAATTTCTACGCTTCTCGGACTTAATTGTGAGCTTACGAAATTTTCATCGTCGCTTTCAAGAGCGTTGAAGCTGCGCCGTGGTTAAAGGCTTATAATTACTTCGCCTTGCGAACCGTTAATCTTACATCTGTATTGGCAAACGAGCGTGCAGGATACATACATTCGGAACGCCACCATGCGCGACGAGGTAGACTGTTATCGCAAATAAAACATTGAACATCGCTGCTCGTCATTGTTACGATGGAGATCCCGGCGGTTAGTCCACGTTGAAGTCTTGGGAAACGATGGTGTTTTCAGATGCGCGTTGCGAAACGTATGTTGCCGGGCCTAACATTGCGCGTCGTGCACGCGAACATCTCTAGGAACATGAGATCCCGAGAAAAGAGGAGGTGACGGTTGCTTGAAGAGTGTCTGGTCACGCAGTCGCTTTAGGCGAATTTTATCTCATAAAAACAGCGGAACGCCGCTCCGTCATTCCATTCGTCCAATTTATCTTTTCTCGTGTCATCATACTTAACCACCGGTCAATTCACCTCTTCCGGAAAGGAGAGTCCGGAAGTGCGACGATTTTGCAAGAGTCTCTATCTCTGACGACGTCAGGCTTATCTGACGTTAACATTGAATAAAATCTGCTTACCTCATCTCCGTAAGATATCATTCTTAATATTGTGCATTCTGCATAAGATAAAAGTAGAGATAAATCTGTCTAGGATATGATAAAATCGACGTGTTTAATTTATAAAATAATGTCTATTCTTGAATGGTTGTCAAAATTTTTGTACATATAATAGCATAAATTGTTGCGAAAAAAAAACAAGAAAAATAAAATAGCCAAAAGACTATATAATGGAAGGAAAGTAAAGTATATAAAGTAAAGTATATTTAATTTAGAAAATAATACTTATTCATAAATGGTAGTCAAAATTTTTACATTTTACATTTTTGTACAAATAGCATCAATTTTCGCCTATATTAAACAAGAAAAAAATAGCGAACGAAAAATTAACGGAAGGAAAGTAAAGTGGAAACAGTCTAATCTTTGCGGAATTTACCGTTATAACATACTTATTTTTCCTACGCACTGAGTATTCCCACAGCTCACGTTACTTTTCCGTTCTCATTACGATCTTAGCCACGATATCTCTATTACTATGCAATTCGGTGTGATATGCATCTCAAGTGAATCTTTTATTTTGTTAAAAAAAAAAAAACAAAACAAAACAAATATGTAGAAAAACTGCATTGTGTGTCATTGCCGATAATTGCCAGCTTGTATCCATTCGGAACAGAATCGAGCATATAAACAGCACGAGCGACCGCAGCTACGATCAGCGCAGATTAAAACGTAACTATTGTTACGAACTAACCGCACAATAGCGTCATATCCGCGCACGTAACGCGGAAGGCTTTACCTCCTGGGGTTGAGGCGTTAAAACGGCCAACGCGAATTCGGTTTTACGGCAAGGTAATTGACAATTAATGCGTGGGCCCCGCTTCGGCTCCCGCCGAGCGCCAAGTGGAAAGCGAAAGGCCGAGCGAACTAGAGCGTGACCCTTTCGTGAGATCGGGTGCGTTTACTCACGGAAAAAAGCGGCCTCGGAAATGGTATCGTGCACAGCTCTGCGCCACGCGCCTTTCCCGACCGGCCGTTTACCTTTATCTTACTTTTATCTCGCTGGCGCAAGCCATTTGCACGGGCATTTGTCATTATCTCTTCGTAGTGTTCGACTTTTTTTGTTTTTTTTTTTTCAATCGCGCATTCATATTGCGCGAATGTTTTATGTATGGGAGATTTGCGTGTTTGATAGAGAATCGGAAACATTGCGGAAATATTTTTCTAAGAAATTTAAATAAAGTAAAATAAGGTAAGCACTTTTTGCACAGGAAGAAGAAAAGGAGAAATTAGATAATTTCAATATAATGATATGTATTTTTAAAAAAATATTTCTTTAAGAACAAATATACCATTAGAGTCATCTAACTTTTAATTTTGTTCTTACGCGAGAGATAAAAATACTCTCGGTAAAATTATTCAGATTTTAATTCTTAATTTAAGTCAACTTTATGTCAGTAAAGTTATATACCAAGTTAAATACTATATAAAGTTTGATAACCCAGAATCCAGCTTGGGAAATGGTCGAATTAGAACTAGAGTCGAATTTCTTTTCTACCGCACCGGTAATTCCGAGGAAAAATGAAGGTAGAAAATCTCGTAAACGTTGTAACTTCGTCATTTACCAAGTACGTCTTCTAAAGTACGTGTGTTCCAAGTTAATACACTTTACGGTTAGTCTCACTTTGCCGGAGGACAGTATTAAATGCGATTCACTTTGTGAAACAGCAGCAATGGTAACCTATTGAGTAAATATCATAGGTTTCCCTGTTCCCTTGCGGGGCATAAAGCAAATTTCAATCCATTAATGCTAAAAGGCTGCACCAGTGCGTCTATCTTTCTGCCGATATAATGCACTTGCCGTTTGAGCTGCAGAGCATGGTACTCGCAGTTAGTGTGCATTCCGGGCACATTAATTGGCGCACGATGAGGTGAGGCATTTACCGAGCGTGTGTGATCAGTTAGATCGTTATACGATAGAAACATTGTGAGAAGAAAATCGCATCGATAAAAATCATCGAAGGCTTGTCCGTATTGATGTCAGGTTGTAGTGGTTCTCCTAGACTAGAATGGAACTCCCGCTCCTTAGAATTGCAAAAGATCGTAGAAAGTGCATTCCTGTCGTTTGGAAATCGATTTTACCTCTATCGTCAAGGTCGCCGGATGTAAGTAAGAAAAATCAGCATACACATGTAAAGAACTGACTATCGATGCCTATTTTCAGAATGAAGAAATGTTAAAGGAAAATTTTGTCATTATAAATTAATTAATTTAGTTTAATTTGCTTTAAGAATATGTTGATGTGCATAAACAGAATATTAAATTAAATGGAAATGACTCTGTAATAATATCTGTCTTGTAAAAATAGAACGATTTTATTTAACTGCTAGATATACATAAAATATATAAAAGATAATTATAGAAATTTTAATTGTATGTATTTATAAATCTAACTTTGTATTGATTTATTAAATCGTATTATACATAGTAGTTCAGAAAAATGTATATGGTCATAAAAAATTAAAAGCCATAGCTTTGCAAGTTTTTTCGCATTGCAATCAACTCGTAATCGGATTATGCAGAATGGCGAAAAATTCTTGAATAATTTCGACTCGAATAAATCACACATAACGAAGAAAAATTGGATATTCTCGCACCACTTCAACTATGTTTCATGTTAATGCACGGTCTACTGAATTATAGCAACAACACTTCTGTCATTCATCATATATATCTTGTCAAATCTTTCAAAAACAGAATATGTTGTCTCCAGACGTTTTCTTTCAGTTGGAAAATTTCTTCTGAATCTATCTCTTGATTTAATAACGCGAAATAGAATATTTCCTTCCATATCCAGTCATAATAAATTGAATTTACGAAGCCATCGACAACGAAAAATGAGGGACTCAGTCATATTCAAACTGCATGTCGATGTATAGCAATTCAACTCCATTCATCATGCCAGCCATAGAATGCATCAATTCCTTCGGGAGGCTTAGAGACATTTATAATTAATTCATTCGCAAACTGGCTTGAAATTTAAATGTGACCGGGCTCTATCGATTTCTCGTAACGCGGCTGCTTTTGACCGCGAAGGTGGCAGCACCAAGCGATACCAAGCACAATAATCGAAGAATTGTTTTTATCTCGCACCTGTGACACCGTTTCCTAGATAAAAGAGAGAAAAATAAAACAAGCGCTTCTAGCTATTTTTAAATAAGCAAATCATAAAAAATCGAAGAACTGAAGAATTTTATTTTTAAAATATAAAGACAATGGAAATAAGTTGGAAGATTATTTAGAATATATGTATAATTATAAATAAATCTTTAATACGCTTTGCTGAAGTATCAAAATTTTAGCTAGATATAGATCTGAAAATAATTTTATTGGACCATCAAAATAATTACGTAGCTCAGCAAGAAATGATATCGAATTGATGTCGAATCGATATTGATTTAACGTCTAATTAATAATCATTTCTCGCTGATAGGAAACTCAAGCAGAATGGAGCAATGTTGCAAAAAGTTTTGACATTCAGCAGTCAATTTGAGCGTCCTACTATTTTGATAATTCGACAAAATTATTTTTAAATCTGTATTCAGTTAAAATTTTCGACACTTCAATAAAACTATCCTTTCCGTGCAGAAAACCATAATTACAAATTATAACTGCACATAATTAATCGTGTATGTGTAAAATCGAGAATCCGAACGATTATTGAACGAGATAGAAGAAATATCGTTCTCATGCAATTTTCATACGGCGCGATCGTATCGCTCAACGTGAGTTTATAATTACATCGAAATCGATGGGGCAACGATGGCTTTGCGCCAGCCAATTGAATTGCCGCGGCGATGCTGCGCCAACTAATTTCCAGGGCCTCGTTATTAACGCAGTTATCGACTAAATGAAATTTCGATCGAAATTTCGTTCGCGTAAAGAGTGATGCGTTTTAAGCGCCATGCCTCACTAAATATCGCGCGCACTTTTATCTGTTCCAACGTTTTATCTGTTTTCAACGTGCCACAAAAAGTAAGACGGGAGACACCTATACAAAGTCAGCGCAATTCGTGCACACCCCCAATGCTTAATGAATGAAGAGAAAGTGACATGTTTTTGCATTACAAATTTCCTGCCTAGCTTTTACTATTTTACATAACACGATTGTTGTTTCTTTTTATTATGCACAAAACATTAGTTACGAGGGTGCTCATTGCCGTCACGTTATTACTGAATACAATTTTCATTATTACCTTTGTTTATTTTCTTCTTATACCCTCGTTATTATGAGGTTACGAAAGGTTTAATAGGCAATATCATAAATCTAAATTTACGTTACAATTTCATAATCGGGCAGTTTCGGCTATTACGTCAAACACTTGCGATAATAATGGGGCAGTTAGCGATTTACTTTTACCCTCATGAATATTAACATTTACTAACGAGCCTCTAATATCCCAATATCCGCACGCGAAATTCTATCGCGTCTTTTTCGTGCGTGCACGTGCTACGACTATCATCGCAGCAAGCACAAGCTGCGAAGTCAAATTTAAATACCTGAGTTCAAAATTATGAATATCGACCTCACGCGCATTTCGCATATTTTACACGAAAATAAACGTTACACAAAAGGTATCACGGCAAATGCTCATAAAAAGAGAAAATCTCCCTCCTTCATGAATTTCGCTATTACCGCGATTTAAAAATGAGAAAACAGCACGGAAACGATCCAAGAGATTATGATAGATTCACGACGCTTTCTATATCCTTCCTTTCTCTGCGTTACACTTTTCTCGTGCTCATGTTTTAATAGTTAATTCGCTTTAATACGAGATGAAGTATGAGCCGTCCCACTTATATCTCAGATGTTGATAAATGTCAGTTTTCGTGAAGCCAATTTTACATTCCGCAGAAAGTAGCATTTTAATGTCGTAAATAAAGATTTTATTTATCTTGAATACAAGTTCTTTATTTTAAACGCAGAATTTTTTGCTTTCACCAATATAATGCATTATATTCCATATTTATCAATAATTTATTTATTAAAGAAATTATTTAAAATTTTAAAGACTTTAAGTAAAATATCTTAGACATAATACATTTTTTCGTTACAGAATTCTTGTAAATGACCTCATGGTCTGCCACGATGTCATCAATATTACTGCTGAATTGTAAGTATACCTTTTGATTTAAATTAACAAATTCTTTATTCGATATGTATACGATTTTTTATATTTATATTATTTGGATTATATAGGTGTTCTTGCGACATGGCTATTCGTCACAATAGGAGCAATTACCGTATCCATAGATCGCTCTGACATTAATAAAACCGTAAGTAACACCAAAAGTTTCCTATAATTTTCATTATATATCGTTATTTTCATTATTTTCATTATTCATCGTTAATTATTAAATTAGTGCGATTTTATCTTTATTGCATAAGATACCTTACACTTTCTTTTGCATTAACATTTAATAGCCAAGATTTAATACTGAGCATCAGAAAGTTATGATAATAGCATTCTTTAAAATCCTTTGTAACAAAAAATTGCTTTTGAATTCATAATTGCGCGAGAGAAATAAACAAACGGTATATTTTTCTCGCGTAATTAATATTAAATATTTAACTCATTCTAATATTCTTTCTCATTCTCTTCTTTTCACTCCACTGCCAATTGTTCTGTTAAATCTCGTTCTTTTATAGACTTAACCAGTATTGTTTATTCTTATTCTTATTCTTTTTATGTTTTATTTAGTTCACACAGTTATTCAGTTCTGTCTGTATTTATTCTCTCTCTATCACTTTATTATTTTATGATTTAAATATCCATCTTTCTCTAATTATCTTGTTTTTAGCACGATTAGGCATCGTAGCAATGTTATAATTAGCACCTTATCTTCTGCGTACATATCTTTCTCATGTTTCGAATTATCTAAACAATCGAATTATCTAAATCAACCTTGTATCTACGAAATAAGGTTATTAAAATTAAAATCTTATTGGCAATTTTATTGCGTAATTACGTAGTCAAATCACGAAGTCTCTCTATTCGTTTCATTGAAGTTTTATGCGATTTGACAATCTTGGAAGTGAGAATTCTGATTTATGCTTTGAAAGCGGAATAAATTCAGAAACTGAAAGACAGTTCGTTCTATCAAGGGTGATTGACTTTACGAGCTTCACAACGTTCACGTTTATCACATTCATCAATAATATATTTCGAAATTTTAGATTTGATTTTGTATGATTATAAGAAATGTCAGCGGCATGCAAGTAAAATTTGTAGTATATCGTTTTTGAACAAACGGACTTATAACGAGTAATTTGGAAATGGTGTGCTCCTAAAGTCCTCATGCACTTATTTTCTGATTGCACAGACCGCTATTTGCCGCTAACATGATGGCGGGGAATAAAAGTCCCACTTACAATTTTCTCGGATCTCCGTTGCGGTGAAACTGGAACAGGAACCATTCCATTAACCTCTCCAGAAAGTTCGAGTATCGCATTACTATTGTTGTCGTCGCTATGGCGTGAACGAAAGTTGTGTTTGATGCTCTGTATAGGGAATGTACATGAAAAGCTCTATGACAAGACTATATAACAAGTTCCTCTATCGTATATCTAACGATCGTAAAAATTTTGTCATAGAATAAATAAAAATTTAAAAAGTATAAAGAAAAATTACTTATATAAAAAATTTTTTGAATAAAACGTTACACATACAAAAAAAACAATTTTGCTAAAGCATCTAATAATAATTTTATTTGATCATCAAAGTAATTATGTACAATGCTCAAAATAGTTGTTAGGATGTCAAAATTTGTAACATTGTTTATTACGCTTGAACGTTCTACATAATTATTTTCGACAGTCCAATAAAATTATTTTCAGATTTATATTTACCTAAATTTTTAGATAGCAAAATCATTCTTTCTGTACAACATTATTCTGAAGGCAAAGAAATAAGAAGATCAATATATCCAAATTTTAACTAATTTAATTTTACTAATTTAATTGTCCTCGATTAAACTAACCTTTACTTACTAATAATAGACACACAATAATATATATATATATATATATATATATATATATATATATATATATATAGAGCCTTAAACTTCTATTTCAAGAATTAAAGCTCAAGCTTTGATCCGCAGCCACCAACACGATCATCGATGATCGCGAATGGATGGCGACCTCTGACCAATTCCTACGAGGAAACGATTGGCACCAACGTGTCGCCGTCGAGCCACTTAGAGAAAAATGTCCAGGTGCATCCCGTTCTGAGCAAGTTTCAAGAACATATGGCGAGTTCGGAAAAATTGAAGCCGTTACGCAAGGGCAAGCCGCCGATTCAGGAATACAGTCCTCCGAGTATACTCGGTAGTTTCACGGTGTTCGGACACGCGGCGACAAAGGCGCGTGGCGAAACCAAGACACCGAGCAAGCACGTGGCCACAGAAACCCAGGAGTACACGTTCCTGATACCACCGCCCAAGGACGCGTACCGTTTCGAGGTCAACCAACACCGCAAACCGATCGTGCGCGAGAATGGTAGCTACTTACCAAGACAGCCGCCGCAGGCAGCCTACCTCACGGCGCAGAATGTCCATCAACAACCGCTGGATAGCGTACGCGCGGCGACCTATTTTATTAAAGGTTTCCCGAATAACCGCCCTTACGTTCCGCCATTCGCTATGCCGCAGGCGTTGCAGCCGCCTCGCCAATCTGAGAAACAGTTTGAATCATTGAAGGTCGCCAACAGCGCGAAACCATACTTCCAACCGCCTGGCGCAGAGGCCCCAGGCGACTTTGGCAAGCAAAAGATCGTCAGTAACGATGGCGATGTCTACAACAGATACCAAGCGCAATCTCACACGCAAATATTAAACTCGGCAAACACCGGCAACTTCTACAGTCAAGTGAATCATCCCTCGAATCATTATAAGCCTTCCTACGAGCGAGATCCTGCCTTCTTGGTACACGAAAGTCACGAGGTTAGTTACGTAACTCCTCCCGGCACATATAGTATGTACAGTTTCCGACCCTCGTTACCGTACGAAACTCTGCTGCCGCCTTCGATCTATTCACCCTCGTCAACGCCACCGACCACTACCGCTGTTACGCGGAATCCCAGCAAATTTGATCAAACTAATGACGCGGCTCGGGAGAATAATTATAATAATAAGCGTCCAAATCAGAGCACGCGTAATAAGCAAGAGAAAGGACGAACCGAATTACCTAATCCCAGAACTACAAGCGCTTATTATGTGCCGGAGCATCAGGGACTTACACCGCCCACGTGGCCGAAGAGCAAATACGAGTCTGACATCAACGAAGTTCTGCCGAAAGAGAATCCACCGAACAAGTTCAGTCAAGAAGTCGTAAATCAGAATCAGATTACTCAAGGCCCGAAGATCGTGTACCATAGACCGCAAAGCTCCTTCGATCCAGTTGAGGTTTACCCACCAACTCCGATACCGGATTACGAGACACCAGAGAGCATCTCTCTGAAGCATTTCAATGAGCAACAGTATCTGTTGCAGCAACAGTTGCTGCTGCGTGATCGACAGAGACTGGCGGAACAGAATCGTCAACAGAAATTGGAGATCGAACAGCAGCAGCAGGCGGAGCTGAAGAAACAGCAGGAAGAGCTTAATCAGCTTTCGCAAAGAGAGAAAGAGGAAGAAGAGGCGGCTAGACTTGCAGCAGAGTCCGCGAAAAATCAGTCGCAAGAGATTGTAAAGATCTCAAGTGACATGCCATACACGATTCAATTGGAGCAATTTGAACCGCAGGTTACTACAGTTGGAAATATTCTAATATCGCAGCCTGATATTTATAACATCGATCAATTGGGACTTCAACCTCAGGTAATATCTAATTTTATAATTTCGCTCTGCCATTTTAATTAAATGAATAAATATTACAGAAATTTAAAAAAATACGAAGTAAATGAAATATTTAATCATAAAATTCTTTTAACGAAAAGGATCTTGCATTAATTATATAGAAAATTGAATGCGGAATAAATTAGCTTTTTCACATGACTCAATTTTCTTTAAAAGAGAGATTTCACTTTTCAGAGTGACAATTCATTCTAAAAAGTTTTAGAAAGTAGTTTACAATGTGGCGAATAAGAGATGTCACAGACAATAATAGTATAGGCTAAATAATAGTATATTAAAGGCGCTCACAAAGCACCTTTAATACATTATAGCTAGAAAAAACTATCCATTAAGCCTTGTGACATCTTTTGTTTATTACACATTATAAGCTACATTATATGTGAAAAACTAACTCATTTCGCCATATAATTAGTATAGGATCTTTAACA
Organism: Atta cephalotes; assembly: GCF_000143395.1. NCBI lineage: Eukaryota > Metazoa > Arthropoda > Insecta > Hymenoptera > Formicidae > Atta > Atta cephalotes. The sequence goes on along the minus strand of NW_012130080.1, from coordinate 3,220,384 downwards.
AAATTTTATTTAAAATTACATACAATCCAATCAAATAGAATCAATAAATCATTATTTATTGGCTATTTTTTCTACTTTCTATATAAAAAATGAGATTCTAAATTGTCTGTCGTAGATATCCCAGATCCCAGAGAACCAGGTGAATCAGAATTATCAATATCAGCAGCATTATCAGAATGGATATCAGGAGCAACAGGTCAATTATCGTGAGCCTCAAACCGAGACGCGACCGTATCGTCCGCAGAAACCGTCACGTGCTCCGCAACGCCGTAAAAAGCCAACGAGCATCACGCACGAGCTCTCACCGACGGAGCCACCGAATCAACCGCCAGAAACCGTCACTCCCTTGATTTTGTATGCGGAAGATGTGCCGATTCAGACGACGGTGGCACCGGAAGTGCAAACGATGCCAGTGGTGACGACGCAGAGATCTAGAACTCGTCGTCCAGTTGTCCCAGGTCGCCGAAGAAAGCCGACGACGACTACGCAAGAGCCTCTCACGACATCTTATCAGGAGGAAGACTTCCTCAAGTATAATAGCGAGGACGTGCAGCATAATCAACACGATTCTACACGAAGAAGGCGAATAAAACCCACCCAGGTGAGTTACAACGAGGACGTGGAGAAAAGAGGTAACGTCAGAAAACGACCTAGTCATCGTACGAAAGTGAGCCACGACGAGTCATACGACACGCAGATCGTCACAGAGAATGCGCACACCTCCCTAAATTCTTACGGACAAATCACGGAGTCCGCGCCGAGCTACGATGAGAACAATCAGTTCGCGACGAATCAACCAAGCGTATCTTCGTACGAAACGAGCCAGCCGATTAATCAGTATTATGATTATTCTTCACGGCAAAATGAGGGATATCGCGAGAATCAACGCGAGGAACATCGTGAAGAGAGCATTGTACCGGAACAAGTGCCGGAGTACTTCACGGAGATCAACCGTGGCAAGGTCGAAGATTACAATGTCGATACTCGGCAGCAAAACGTTAACATCGTCACTGCCATACCGTTGGAGGAGCTTTACGTGAAGACCGACGGTAATTATTTCGATCGCGCGACCACAGACGTGACAACCGCGACGACGACAACGACATCGACGACAACGACCACTCCGCAACCAGCAACGCATACTCCTCAAATCGTCACCTCTACATCGAGGTCTCACAAGATAGGTCGCCCGTTGAGATACGGTAACGCTACTAGACCACGTTTCAGCATCAAGGATTACAAGAGCCGCATGGATTACAAGAACAGACTATCGCAAAGTTCTACGACGGAGGTGGCACCGACACCATCCAACGAAGCCTTAACGCGCGGTCCTCACAACAGACAGAGAACGTCGAACGCGAAGAGCCAACAAACACAGCTGACGGGCGACACTGTACGAGAGACCACCGGCAGGTACAAATACGTTTCCAGGATAAACTATCGAACCACTACAGCTGCATCCCCTACAGCTGCAAGGGATCACGAACGATATTCGGAAGAGAGCGCGTCTTCGACGACAGAAAAGAACAACAAGTTCATACCAAAGAGGCGGCCGATCAGTGGCAACATCTACCGTAGTAGAATTGCCTCTACGACGACTAGTCCCACACGATCTCAGGTCAGCAATGAGGCAAATATTAGGCAGAGCTCGACGCGACCTGAAAACGTGTATTCGTCGTCGATACGCAGGAGACCGATCGTAAAGAATAGATTGCAGAAGGAGAACAGTGCAGTCACGAATAGCAAACGACAAGAAGAATCTACGGAGATGGCTGCTGAGGAAACCAATTTCTACTCGACTGCTTCGTCGACTAATCGTTTTGTGAGCAACGAGATCGTCAGCGAGAAGGGAGAGGCGGCGTCGCTCGACGACCATTCGGTGAAACTCGGTGTGCAGGAGGACAAAAACCAAGGAGAAACTGTTTCGCAGAATGAGGAGACAAAAGCGGCGCCAACCGACGCGGCATTGGTCGAGGACGATCACGGACGGGTTTCGAGTGATGTGATTGAGCAGACGAGTCGAGTCGAGAAGCCGGAAATCTCCACGACGACCGGAAGCGAGAACGACGCGGCACAAGAGGGACAGTCGGAAGCTAAGGAAACTACGACGAAGTTCGATGTGCAATCCGAGGAGGAACTATTCGCCAAGGCGTCGCAGAGCGTGGCGGATCTGACGAGCTCCGCCTCCGCTCTGTACGACAAACCGGGCATGTTCAAAGCGGTCTCGCCGGAAAGCAGACTCGTTTCGCAGTTCAAAATCAACACGGATGAACCGACGTTACCTATCGAGGCTTTTTTCCAGGAGCTCTCGAAGAAGAACTGACGACTCGCGATAAATTTCTCTGCCGCGAGCAAACTGTCGTCGAATCCGTAGCACACGCGATCGACAATTCCGTGCTTTGAGAAGCAATGGAAAATCGTAAGGGGATTTGTGAGCTTCCTTCGAGAAATATCCAGGATTTATTTTCGATAATACCTGATTTCGTAAAAGGATTTTCTTTAACCCTATAATCGGTATTCGCAGATTCAGTGTATCTTAAATTAATGTATATTTGCTCAAAGTTAGTAATTAAAAAGTTAATAATTAAAGAATACTTTTTTCATTTTGAAAATCAAAATTCGAGAAATATGATTATGTAACTTAAAACTATATAAAGCTGTGAAAAATGTTTTTGACAACGTATACGTATATAATTAAAGAAACTTAATTTAATTTAATGTACACTGTACTCAATTAAGAAAATTTCGGACCGATTAGGGTTAAAAGAGAATCTAAAAATATTACATCGAAAAAAGTCTACAGATTTCTCGAGATATTCTATTACTGGCCTTTACGTTAAACATAGAAAGTTTCGAGAGACTGCAGGAATTTAAACCTTATATGCATGTAGCTTTACGTACTTAATTCCTTCTAAATTATTGTCATCGCGTCGTCATTTCCGTTGTAGAAAATTAAAACGCTTGGAACGCATCGAGCGTTTCTAACACATTATCATCATTTTGAATATATTTTCCTATATAAGTTAGAAAAACAAAGAGATATTAATTAAGAGATATTAATTAGCGAAAAGGATCTGAGAGGAAGCACTACTGCTCGATAAAGTTCACAGTGGAACAGCCATGCTTTTTCTTGTGCTGGGAAAAAAGCTCGACAGGATATAGCGTGTGTATTTGTAAAAAAGCAAATTACTCGATCTACTCTACTCGTGTCCTATAAAATCTTTCGTATACATTCTTTTTATATCTTTACATTAGATTACTGGCAAAAGAAATACAAAAACAAATTTCAAGCATGATATAATTATTTAGGATACCTTATTAGTGTAAGCATGCGAATCATCCTACTGTGTATTTATTTAAGAGATCATTCTCTAAATCATTTCTCGTCATGATATCGAAATAAAGAAACTATCGAATGCTAGAGATATTGTAAATATAAGTACGTAGTATAGAACTTTCAATATTTTATTCTCAGCAATTAGATTTTGTAATGTAATTTTTAATGACGGTGTCGTTGCACAACTTTTTTACTATATATTCTACTTGCATATAACGATACTATCTTTAATAGTTACAGAATCTAACTTCTGAGCAAAAAATCAATTTCGAATTTTTTACAAAAAAAAAGATATTTTTAAAGTCATTAGAAGCTTTAATAAATTATTAAGTTATGAGAATAACATGGTTCTTCAAATTTTGTGAAAGTCTCATATTTTTTAGGAATTACAAATGACCATTTAAAAATTCGCATTTTGAATTATTTCAAGCAAAAATAGAACTTTTTTATCAAGATTCATACTGTCTATTCCTGTATTTATAAGTATTTTTATATATCGTACATATATTAATTTAATATTTTTATATTTAATTAAAATTTAAGAAATACGCACTTACAATTATTATATTTTTCTAAATAATATAACTTTATTGGTCAATTAATAAAAATCCGTTAATAAAAGTATAATTCATATGCAGAGATCGAACTCTAAACAAAAATATATATCTGAAAGCATACAGATATATAACATAACGTAACGCGTGCGCATTTAACGATATGATCGATATGTTCATTGTATTCTTACGTTATTTATATGTATTCATATATAATCATTTTATATTGTAAATAAATACATCGGATTAGATAAAACGCAGCTAGAATTAATTAAATCATCCTAGAACTTACCTCAACCGACGAGTGGAAATTAAGGAACACTTGAAGCTATAAAGGGCCAAATGCATTAATAAGACAACATCATTTGAAACATCGTAATCACCATTTGATTTAATAATTCGTTTAATATCGTTCAACTCTATATTTAAATTACGACGAATAGTTACATACGTATAGGTAATCGTCAACAAGTAAAATACTATTTCGGAATATTTCCTTTACAACGTAAGAGTAAAGTTCTCTAAAGAATAGTGATCATTCCATGAAAGTTTTAAAGAGACAAGCTGAGATGGATTTGCAAAGATACCAATACTTTCTTGGTAAATATCCGGCTGTAATGGATTTCGTATTGTATAGATTTTCGTTTCGTATCAGAAACAAAGTCTAGCGACTTTATTCAATCTTTCCAAAAAACAAAAATTGCACTCTACAAAAAATAATTAGAAGCAAGAAATATTAACGTACAATTTGTACTTACGATACCTTGTGATATATACACGTTTCAAGGCGTAGAAAGGATTCAAAGTATAGGCCCTCTGAAACTAGCGTTTTAAGTACGATCTTGCCGAGTATATTTTAAGATTAGTTAACGGACGAGACAGTATTTTACCCGTCTCGATACACTTAGAAATTACTTTTTCGATGCTCTTTTCCTAGAATCGAATTACATCTTTCCCATCGCCAAATACGGGCCTACGGGTATTACTTCAAACGTATCTAATTTAGAATTATGCACAGGCCATCATCTCACATTTATATATATATATATATATATATATATAT
>NW_012130080.1:3213862-3215410 GCF_000143395.1 Atta cephalotes | reverse complement strand
ACGTGGACGTTGCGGCTAATTATCGCACGCACAATCGGCAATCGCATACCGAAGCTTGAAAACTCACACACTCGACGATACAAAAGAAGATAATATCAGCATAGATAGATTGGCAAAAATTTAATACATTGATAGATCGATTGTTAAATAATTTATTTACATTCCAACATAGTAATCTGAAGTGCAATGCAAATATATAAATACGACAAAACATCTCTACTTAAAGTTAGTATCAATGGAAATGGAACTATTATTTTACATTGTCAAACGACAATGATAAAATGAATTAATAGCAAGATTAATGCTATTTGGAACAATATTATTGTTATCCGCTATAACGTTAATAGAAAATCATTCGTCATGATTTACAAGCTTTATATACGATGACTGGTTTTCGAATGCACGAATGAATGAATTACCACGTATCATACAATACATACTCAGTGATTACTTTAACACAAATACGTGCATTTAATTAAGCAAAAAAAACATATCTCACTCGTTTGAGGAAAGTTAGGATATTAATCGCTTTAGAAGTCCGTCGTATCGTCTCTGTGTCTTTGTCTCTGGGCAGAGCCATTAATATTCTAAGAAGCGGAGACAAAAGTGAACCAAGCCAACGTGTGAAACGCGGAACTTAAGGCACCTTTACGTGTGCTCGAAAGATTAATTATTACGACCAGGATAATGGGACTTTTATATGGGAGATGCAGCTGTAGGATAATTATATGTATTTTTTTCGAAAAGACGAATGCAGTTCTTACTTACTGTTAATTATCTTTTTATCAGAGGACCATTTATATCAGACTAGTTTTATGATACATTGCCTTCACGTGAAATTTTAATATCTCATTTTGTTTTCACGAAATATAGAAAAATGAAATGAAATGAATTGAATTTCGTTGATTGGAGAATGTAAATTTTATTTTCGTTTAACATTTCATTTCAATAAAATTCGCTGCAGTATTCTGTACACAATTGCCGCGGAATATTGTTGTCCGAATTGTATACAATTCAACGTATCCATTATGTTTTCACTTATGTATGACTTCAAAACAGTTTTTGTATTATCGATTTTTAAATTAAATCGCTTAGAATTTACAAATCGCTGATAATACTATCAATGAAAATATTTAATTGATTGAATCTTTAAAAAAAGGAATGACAGCGAGTGGCTTAACCAGCAGGTAATATTATTACATACGAAGGGTAAGCATATACAGACCGCACGATGCACATCTTACATATCAGCATTACAGAAAGGATTTAAAAACAAAATTTGGATAGAGTACGATTAGATCATAATGCTTTTATCATAATGCGTTTAGTCTAGTGATCTGAATATAATTTTTTTTCTAGTCGAGATGTCTACGCGATGCGTTTATATTGTGTACACATTACGCATCGTACTTTAGTAAAAATATAAAAAAGGTAGCGTCTCGTAAGAATAAAAATGGTAGTTTAAAATGTACTAGTAGAAAAAGAAGTTGCAGTGCCTCGTGTATATAAATACGGATATAATATATATATATATATATATATATATAT
>NW_012130080.1:3198674-3213842 GCF_000143395.1 Atta cephalotes | reverse complement strand
GAGAGAGAGAGAGTAATATACAATTTTATATTAACATTTAAAATTTATAAAATTTTCATTTTTAACATTTATAGTTTTTATTTCAGAAATTTAAGACATAATACAGGAATCTGATTTCCTTCTTTACATAAAATTTATAATTTTTAAACATGCGTCATTTAAATTTAAATGATTGAAATTATTAAATTTTTAATCAAGAACCTTCTAATTTTCTTTTTATCTATCATTTTAACGTTCGATAAATCTTGATATAAAATTTCTTACACCGTGTCTTCAGAACATTGTATTCCTGTCACATATGCACACTTTCTCTTCTTATTTTTTAACGTTCGCCAATTTTCATAAGTATATTCAATATCTAATAGTGCACATTAAAGTGAATTTCTTATCTCCACAATCGCTTTTCCACGTGTCATCGCTCCAATCGTAAATGGCTTTTTACGAAAGTGATTAATAAGAAACGATCGATCGGCCGATTGGTCAACGTGATGCACTTATAACACTTTCAAGCGGGTCTCCCTATGCTACGACCCTTTTTAGAATTTCCATATGTGGTTTGAGACGTTGGTCCACTTAGTTTAGTACGTTATTATCACCTTTTATTAATGTACGAGGAGCGTGCGTCGCGCTCGCGAACGCACGCAAACGGGTTGAAGTCTAGAATAACATCGATCTCTCGCTGCGATCGCAAATGGATGATAGCCAGGAATCGAAAACCGATATTAATTCCGAACCATGGTTTGTAATCCTTTCCTAGTTTGCATGGCAAAACTTTTAATCGTATCACCACGAAATGCATAAATTACGAAAGGGGGGAAGATATAATCCGATACATTAATCGCATTAGCCGATTTTTCGATTCGAAAGAGTTGCTCAGCACTGTTTATAATAATAAATTACAAATATGTATACGTGCGTGTACTCGGATATTTGATCTTAATATCTAAATCGGATATATTATCCAATTTGGATATATTTAATTATTCGGGAATTTGTAAAATAAGTTTGTCGGTACATCTGAACTCTGTTTATTAACGATTACACGGTTGAATATTATAAAATAAAACGTTCATTTCCATTTATGTTGAAGTTTTATTACACGGTAATTCTCAAATAAAAACGAGCAAAGTAAGAACGCCGATTTATCACGGAGAAACATCGATTTTCCGATTCCCGCAGATGGATGATACCAAAACGCGAGTCGTATTTTCTTAGCGGGTGTCGCTGTCGATAGTGTCCGTTGTTCCCGCTTGAAATGAATTCGTCGCACCTTAATTCGTGCCAGAAAATCGTCGGGAGTTCATTAATTACGCCTCTGATTTCCGGAGATTTAGGAGAACGACTTACGGAATATAATCGGTCGGCTTCGTTCTCCTTACGTCGCTGAATCTCTCAGAAAGACCACGACGCTTTTGTGCCGGGGCAGAGCACAAGACGTCATTAACGAACAGCAATTACTTTCCGAGAGATAATGACGCCACGACGCCCGCGACGCCGAGCAACGCTCGTCGTCCATAAAAACGCGACGTGTGTCGCGCTCGTGCGAATGTTGGCCGTTGAAATGGATGCCAGAGTGCAAACGTATCGCAAATATTAATCATGTATCGATTATTTATGCTTTCCGCGCGTTGAATTAATCCACCGCTTGCATTGATATAGGTAACAAATCGCGATTGGAAGATGCGAAAATGGAAACGACATTTAACCTTTTAGTATTTTAGCTCGGATTTGAAAAATATCGAATAAAATGGTAGAGGAATTAAAAAATAAATAAATTTAACACAGACGATATTTCAAATTTTAATAACTCGTAAAAAGCAATCTTTGCGTTTTATCCGTAAAATATAAGTTTTTATGAAAGTTGTAAAATGCGGTTTATACTCTGCACCAAAATATCATATATCAATACAACAATGATATTGCAAAAAAATGTTATGTTTTTTTTTCGTCGAATTAATAATTTCATATTATAAAAAATTTATTTCGAATTACAGAGAATCGCATATTGAATCTCAATATTATCCAGATAAGCTTAGAACTAAAATTATTATAGGTCAAAGAATCACATATTTTTTATTATGAGACAGTTTTCTAGTTTTATTACTAGTTGCGAAAATAAAAATCGTAAATATCACTTGAGTGTGCATTAAATAAATGAGATAATAAGTCTACGTCAATGAACATAAATAATTAGAATGCAAACAAAGAATGACAAAGCGAATAACTTGCACCTACACAACTGCAAAGTTTGCATTATATACAACTGCATATCAAACTCGATATGTCGGATGCTATAGATATATCGTAAAGCAACAGAGCGCGAGAGATTGTATTTACGTAAATAAAAAGCATTATCATCTTAACGTTGTGACGCAAGGCAAAATGCTATTCTTCTGTATCTCATGCAATTCTCTTAAAATCTAATTTTGTTTAAAAAGAATGAAGGAGAGACAAGATCTGCAGTTTACCGCGCGATAATATCGCGTAAGATGATCGAAGAACGCAGCTTTTGGCACTCCCAACGGGCCGAAAAGTTGGCTAGCATCTCTCACTGTCTGAGATGTTCGGTATTCCGGAACCTCTCACGTGGATTTACCTTCCTTCGCGAGAGTCTGACGTTTCTAGATGTGGCCCAGCATAGTTACTGAACTTGCTACAAGTCGACTACGAGTGAGGACGAAAGCATAGAACAGTTGTTCGAAGCATGAAAAAATGCTTCTCGGAATGCGATGCGTGTCTAAATGGCTACTTCGTAATAATACCCCTTATACTACATGCCTATTTCATTTCGATACCGGAAGAATTGAGCGCGTATTTATTATCAAATGTGCAATCACGATGTCTTTGGGATTAGTGTTATAAAATTAAGACTTTTGTTTAAAATCTAGAGAAGGAAAGAATAAAATTATTCCAACGTACATTTTTGAAGCTAGAGAGAAAAGAGATGGCAATTTCAGAAATATCCTTCATAAAGCAACATAATAAATTATTAAGAATTCGTCCATTATAATCTCATATTCGACGTGCGTGTCATAAACTATCTATAGCACTATTTGAGCTAGCTATGCATGGAACATTATTCTAATCTTATCTCTTTCCGTACGAAATACGTCGAATCATTTGTTATTCCATGCAAAAGCTATCTATAAAATCGATCTTCGTACGCGGAGCGTAATAAAGGGTTCAGTTCGCATAGTAATTGCGTGCGTTTAATCGTGAAACTTACAAGCATGCAGAGAAGCATTACGAACGATACCTTCTGTACCTTAAAAAATTCAAGTGTGCCGCTACAAAAATCGCGCGATACTAACTCTTTCCTCACTGCACTTGAACACATCGATGCGGATCAGCTGATCACATGGATAAATCTCGATGTATCTTACATGCCTCGCGCAAGAATACTTTATGCAGAAACTCGAAACTGCTCCGTTCTACGTAAAATATTAAAAGTTGCTAGAAACTTGTGGAACATCACTTATTCTTGCTTTTTGATCCCAATTTGTCATATAGGCGTATTCTACTTTCTCATTAATTCAAGTGGAAAGTTTATTTACGTTTATTCGGAAACATTGTAGACTAGCTTCCCCAAAATCCTACTGAGACAACTCTTCAGATAATATTTGAGTCGGAAACGTTTGATAATAACCGGATTTACACTGCTCGCTCCAGATAAGCGGCTTATACATCGTACCATGCTTACGCATCGTACTATTAGAGAGAAATCTTTAACCGTGCAACAGAATTCTATCAGAATTTTACTTGAGACACGAATACGCCTCAAGTAGAATTCTGATAGAATCTCATAAAGATTTTTTCTTTGCCTCATGGCAAAGCGAGCTGAGAGAGAACGTCTTCTAACGAGCGTATTCGACCTTTGCGATCGAATATAAGATCCGAGACGCTTTTCCAAGTTAACACTGATTGCACGAGTACTTTGCGGATAATTCTCGCCTACCTGACTCGCGGCGACGAATTATACACCGACGAAACTCTCAGCTCGCGCTCGTAGTTCCGATAAATCGAAATTGGAAGCTGCGCCTCGCTGAAAAACTTGCGCGCTTGCAAAAAAGATACGCTCGCTGAGAATGCGAGAAAAACTTCCGGTCCAGACAACTAACAACAACAAGCCCCCTCTGGACGAGAAATTTCTTTTCTATCTCTCACAAGGACCTCGCCACCAAGCACGGCGAATTCTTTCGAGACAACGTTTTTATCGCAATTACTACGTAACGATCGCGGCGAGCGCTGTTCACCGTTGCTCAACTTAATCGGGAGACTCGCGAACGCGGTCGACTTGCATCCCAAGAGTTCCGGTTTGCCTTTATTATTCTTATCCGGCGCGTATTTGCTTGCACGAAAGAAGCGTTTTTGTCCGTTGTTGTCTAAAACGTACGATTTGCTTACGAATTCGTCGTTTTCTAAAAACTCACGATTTAACTATCCTCAATTACTTTTTGCTTCTGCAGGAATAACTTTTATGTCATCGGCAAATTTAAAGTCCTCATCGTTAATAAAAATAAAATAATTAGTTTTCAAAAGTAAAAAAAAAATGTAAATTACTTATTTAAGTGATCCTAGAAATTTCTCAACTTATTTTCTCTTATAAAAATTTGAAGTTCTCATCGTTAATAAAAATAAATAAAAATAAATAATAGTGGCTTTTAGAATAAAAATAAAAATTATTTGTTTAAATAGTTCTAGAAATTCTCAATTTAATTTCTCTTATAGAACAATATAAAGTTATCTTATTTAATGGTACTACAAAAATAATGTAAGTCTTTATACTTGTAGAATATTATGGAAGTTTTTCACAAAGATTTGTAAAAAAATAAAATGCAAAGGAAATTTATAATCGGATTGCACAAAAATTGAATCGCATCTTGCAATGATTGGTAAACATTGCAAGTCTGCTCGGTATATTGTGTCACTAATCGAACTGCGATTCGTATCTCGCAACTCGACTGTGGTTGTCAGTCGTTCGTTCAGCAGCTATTATTTCCTTTTGTGTATAGAATCTGAAAGCATTGCAATTGTGCGAGCGAGCGTCGCAGATAGTCGCTCGCCATCGTTTGACAATCGAAAGATCTCAATCGTGAAGCGACCTACATCTCTACAGAAATTTTACTTCGTTTATTAAGCTTTATTCCCCGCATCTGTTCATGTTAAATTTATAGAAAGCGAGAGAGGAGAAATCTAATTGTAAGATAAATATGCGCTTAATTCGATTACGCTCGGATAATAAATTTATAATAATCGCCACGAGCATCAGGAAATTGCTCCCTTGTCAATAAATCAACCGAGTTATGTAGACAGTAATCGAGCCCAGCAATTTGTATCCCCAATTCATCATACCTCCTTCCTCTTGTAAATCCTCCCGCATAGCTCGCGAGCAAATTCGACGTGAGTTACAAGATAATGACTTAACGAAGATCAACAGTATTGCTCAAAAGTTTTAATAAATGGCAAAATTTATAAAATTTATAAAATAAACAGACAAAAAAATAGAAAAATTGTTTTCACATTTTATATATTTAAACATTTGTAAAATTAATATTTTTAAAAGTAAAATATAATATTCCAACTCTCAGAATTTTTGCATTACAATGAACTAATGCACATTAATCAAGAGTTTATTTAACCATTAGCACACTATCATTTGTTTCTGTAGACTGTGATTGTGTTTCTCCCACTCTTCCTTGTACGTCATTGTAGAATAGAATGCGGTATTTATCTGCTCACAATTTTTAACTTTGACTAAATATTTACTCACTAGAGTATTTATTTTAAATTTTCTTATTTTTTTCTTTATTTCTTTGCATGAAAACTAAATTAAGATATAATATGTCAACATTTCTTTGGTTCAAATATATAAAAAAAATCAAATCAATCAATCAATGAATGAATGCATTTGGCAAACAATTAATTCACGTTTTTTTTTTGTAAAAAGTAGCATTTAATAAAACTTTTAAATGGTACTGTATAAAAAAACTACAAAATAAATAATGTATTACATTTATTATACAAAATCCTACCATTACTTTTCGAAATTATTTTCGCATCGGTCAATTTATTAACTTCCAATTACTTATCTGACTTAAATTTCCCTTTGTGAATTAATAAATATTTTTCTTTCAAATTTTCGTTTGAGCACTTTGATTTTATGAATGTATTTTATATTAAATATAAAAAAGATCAACACCCAATGAATGAATGCATTTGGCAAGCAATTAATTCGTATTTTTTTTAAAAAGCAGCATTTAATAAAACTTTTGAATGATACTGTATAAAACTACTAAAAATTAATTTTTTTATTATTATACAAAATCCTACTATTACTTTTCGAAATTATTTTCGCATCGGTCAATTTAATAACTTCCAAATTACTTATCTGACTTAAATTTCGCTTTATGAATTAATAAATATTTTTCTTTCAAATTTTCGTTTGAGCACTTTGATGTATAATTTATCTCATTTCCATAATAAGTAGTTGAAGAAATAAGATCAAATTTGCAAGTATATGGGATTTATAATGTTTTCGTTTTGCAAGATTAAAATAAAATATTTTTGCTGCGAGCTAAACTTCAGAGGTGCAAAAAGACAATGAAAACTTATTTTTCATGTATAATTTAATTAACTTATATAAACTTTATTTCAATCTGAGGCTCTTATAGTTACTGATTTGATTAAAATAAAAATAGTTTGTGGCTCCAAGAATAAATAAATAATATAAATAAATTTTAACACCTTTCAATGCAAAAACTAAAACGAAAAATCTATATTGTGTATTTTTTATTGCTAAAATTTATTCGTTTGCAAATGCGATATACTAATACAGTTACTACGAATGATCGTCTCACGTATATTCAAATCAGGCCATTTCCACATGTCAAAGATGTTCAACGAGCCGCTGCTCGAGGCCTGTTACCTTTCCCGTAGGGTAGCAAAAATGTATATTTATTCCCTAACGGAAACTAATGGGCTCCGTTTCAAATGGAGGATTACAGATGTCAGACGGAATGAGCGATCGCATTTCGCGGTCCACTTCGGGGAGGATTTCTGGACCTGTGCTATCTGGTTGAGACATCAGGGATCGCGACGCAGTTCACGCGGAACGCTCATTGTCCAAGTGTGTTCGGCGAGCGTACGTGGCGAGTACACGAGGGAGCGAGTACCTATGCGACGGTACCACTGTCTGCAGTGATTTACGAAGCTCGCGGGCTCGTGCCAGCAAACCTACGCGTTACGTTCTCGCCCTCGAGCGGATACGTGTGCACGAATACGGCGACGATCGTATCCGGGGACGTCCGGTTTGCACAGGTCACATCGACCTCTATAATTCATGTCGCCTGCTGGAAACGCCACTGGGATCTTCATCGACGGAAGAGCCCCAGTGGCAGATCCTGATCGTTTTGGATACCGTTGGGATATTCCGCGCTACTCGATGCTTCGATGATTTTTGCTGAACAAGCAAATCGAAAATGTCAAACAGAAATATACTGTGTAATAAGAAAATGTAATATATATTTCTGTTATGTATATAGATTTAAGAAATTTTATAGATTCTTAAGAGAAATTGGAAATTGATTTTCTTAAATGAAAACATTGATCGTTTAAACAGTTGGAATAGTGTAAACATAATTCGCAATTTATTGTAAGAGTTCAGAACTAAAAATAAATCCTATTGTACTTTTATCACGGCAAGGCAAAGAATTTTGAACAAAATTAACGAGCGAATTGAAAATATCAAATAAAAATATATTTTATTATACATGCAGATTTAAAAATATTATTTAAATAAAGATATTGATCTTTTTGTAAAAATGGTTAACAGTTTAGATAATGTAAATTTGTTATAAGAGAATACAAAGCTACGCTTTGTTTGATGGCAAAGCAAAAAATTCTGAATAAAACAGATAAAGATAAATAAGATCAATAAAATAAATTTAAAAATAATGGATGTCTTTTAAAAAGGCAGAAAGAATTATTATTATATCATATTTTCACGATATATTACTTTCTAATATTATATTTCAACATAAAAAATAAATGCATGTTGCATGTCTCTCTTTAAAGAATTAATGCGACTGTCATTTTAATGAAATTTCTGGGAGGTAATTTTTGCTCTTTGAGATCATCAGTCGCCTGTCTGAGCGCATCAAAATTCAATTAATCGATCAACCGTGCGTGTGTGTACGCGCCCGCGGGCTCTCGAACGACAGATAAAATAAACGCGGCATAGAGGAAGTTGTATAGAGAGGTTTCCGGGTTAATTAGTCTGTCAATGCGGCCCGCTCGCTTTGCATGGGACAATATGCGGGAAAAAAAAAGGAAAAAAAGAACGGGGATGGTTGATTCGACAGCAATCGCGTCCCTTTCGAATGACGTGATATATCGTGCTGTCTGCTACTGTCGTGCACTATGCACCTAGATATCTGCATCTTGTTCGTTGTTTCGCGTTTATGTCACGCGCATACATTCGCAAATGCCCGAGTGCATCAAATCTACATGACACCGTAAAATTTTTCCAATTTTTCCGTCAGGCCGAAAGTGCGATATTAGCATGTTGCAATTCGCCGCAGGTTAAAAAAGAATTCTCGCAGTATTTAATCACTCTCTTTCTGGCGCCGACTGCATCAAATTATTGGAAAGTTCTAAACGACGTTTCTAAAATAATTTGTCTAATTGTAAACTTACACGCAAATTTTTGTCAACTTTGAAATATTAATTTCCTTAAAAGTTCTTTTTTCATTCATTTCATTTTGGCATTGCGTCAAATAAAAGTAACGTTTATTAATTAATTCATAGACGTAGTTATTTCTTAACAGCTCAGTGTAGATAAAAAAAGAACTGGTTAAGATACGACGTATAATTAATTAAAAATAAGAAATCAAATACTTGCAAGTGCACTTAGCTAGATTTGTATCTATTTAAATGAAGAAACTTCACGAAGTATGTCTCTCTTATTTTAATTGTAGATTTGTAAAGCTAATGTCCTTTTCCATTAATGTGGATTAATTTTAATCTCGATTTAACTTACTTAAAATTAAATAAAATTGAAGTTAACGTTAATTCACATTGATAAATTAAAGTAATTTTTGCTAGTCGAAATAAACATCGCATTTTGTTTATTATTCGTGTAAATCCAGACCAACAATTATCTGATATTTATACTGTAAAGATTTGGATTCTGAAGTGAGCCGCTTAGAGATATTCAGGTCTGAAATCGCGTTTTTAACTTTTCTCTCACTAACTGGATTTCATCACCGTATTGACTAATAAAGGCATACGGCAGAAACCACAATTATACGGATCTTGCAGACAAGATTCGTCTTTCTGTAGAAACGCGGCATTTTCCCAAATACGTATATTATTGCCGCTGCAATGATTCTATTGAAAACTAATCAAATGAAACAAAGCTTCCAATATATGCGTTTATCAGAAACATTAATAAATTAATATTAATTTATTAAAATTGAAAATGAAGGAAAAATGAATCTCTAAAACTTATATTATTTTAAAGAAATTGTTAAAAAATTATTTAATAAAATTGTTAAATAAAAATTTTGACACTAATTATAGAAACAATTCTACTAATTATAGAAACTAAAACGAATAGAAAATATAAATGAAGTAATGAATAGAATTATTGAATAAAAAAAGTTTCAACAAATATTTTATAATAAAATCAGATTAAAAGTTAAATTAAAAATTTATTGAGATAAAAGGGACAATAGAATTTATTATTAAAAATGTATGGAGTTCTAGAATTAAAGCGTGGATCGTAAGAATGCCTTCGTGTTAATATTGAACAAAAGTTGTCAACTGAACAAGTCGTCAACTATATTTCGTTTACTGGATTTCATTAATCCAGTAGTATAGCTCGTGCAAACAATTCTACTATATCTATTGCACAATGTATACTGTAAGGTGTGCTGTAAAGTAAAACCAATACGGTTCCGACATTCTCAGTTAATCGCATCGAGCCATTCCTGACGTCGTTAAGTCAATACTCGATCCTACGGTGGTAATACGATTCAATACGATGGTAATTAACAGCTTCTATAGCTTAGTTAAGTATATAACCGATACATACCTAAGATATGTTAGTGCTTCTTCTGTAACGAAGTAATTAACATATGATGACGTAAATAAATTCTGGATTTGACGTGATATTCAAATAATCGTATATTATATTAGATAAATTGTTGGTATTGCATAAAGAATTAAATATTACAAATAACAGTTATGATTTATTTATCTAAAGTAGCGCGTTTAGCAATCCATGTCCAACATAAAAAAATTGAAATTTTCATTTCAAATTGCTAGATTATGTCTGATTTTCACAAGAAAGTATACACAATTATCGCTGCATTTTCAATTGAAAATAATCAAATTTGATTTTACACAACAATCCAACAAATATCATCGTGACGATGTACAAGAAGAGAAAAGCAGTCTTTTGATACGATATGTTAGATAATAAAATAATAATTGAAGTGATTAAAGATTAATGAGAAATTGATGACCAAATTAATACAGAACGGTGTCGAAATTTGAGAGGATGGCGGACAGAAACTAGCTTAGGGTTCAACGAGAGTTAACTACGGATCAGAACCATTCCCGACGGGTTTCGCGGTCGACATCATAAACGTGCAACATGATGATTAAGACATGTAGACGAGTCGTTATTCACGCTACGAACTGCATGTACTGAGAATCGACGAACGCGTTGCTCGTTTCGATGCAATGTGCTTTAATGATGTTACGGGCTCTCGGTGAGAGTGAGCGAGGGGGATGACCACGGCTTGTTGACCCATTTTGGACTTTGTGCACGGCCCGCAACTTCGTTGCGGCCACTGACGTGTCGCCGTCCGATGCAGCAACTTCGCGTATTATCGCAATAAGAACTTCGTCGGCTCCTGTCGTTCCTGCAATCCGTCCGTTCCGTTCGCGCATACAAACCTGCGGAATTCGATCGGATTTCACAACCGGACATCCGAGCAGACGTGAAAGGTGGAGGTTCCTAAAACTAACTTTATCTTCATCTTAAAATTGGAAAACGTAATTCTGCCGGTTATAAAGGCGATTTAACTCGAAAATTCGACGTGGGAGCCCGCTGATGAAATGAGAACGAATCTTCGAAGTTGCATTTGAGAGTTTAAGCAATCAATGAAATTTCCTGATCGTAAAAGAAACGAAAAATGGACTGAGAACGTTGATTTCATTTGTATATTTCAATGTATATTACGACAAATGGTGCTTGTATTAAAAGAAAATGGATTCAAGATCAATGTTTTACTTCGAAAATATCTCCCTTTCGACGTCTATTATCGGACAGATCTCCCTTAATATCTGTATAATACCTTGCTTCAAGCGGAATCAATTATCTCCAAGTCTGAGAGCTTGTCACTTGATTGCGTAACAAGCGATAATAGTTTCTATATTGATATTCATTGCGAGTACTCCGGACTCCGTAATAATACGCTAGACGCGCAATTTAATGCCTGATTAATTAGGCATTAATTAAATTAACCGTTAATTATATATAATAGAATGTATAACAATAGCTGTAATAGAACCATCTGTTCTCCTTAAATTTGAATCAGTAGATAATCACTGGCAGCAGTCCTAAGTATGTCATTGGTAAAGTCAATGAATAAAATGTGAAATATCTAACCTAGCTAACTTTGCTTTAGATGAATAAATTCAATGCATATGATATTGGAATTGACGTGTGAATATCGGTATTTTAATTATACAATGCTCAAACTTTTTCTTTTTTAGTTGAATTTTACTGATTACCCAAGTATGCCACTGAGTAATCAATAATTATCTACCGATTCAGATTTAGAGAGTTTAAATAAAAACATACTACACAAGCACATACCTTATTGAGTTTAAAAAAATCTCTTATCTCTGTATCATTTATAACGACGCGAAAGGAACTGACTTACAATTACGGAGTCAGTCTTAGAGAGATTAAATACAATGAACTTCACCATCTGCTTCGTATGAAATATCGGTAACATATTTTTTCTTCAATTTAATGCTTTTCTTTAATTCAATACGCCAATTTTCAATTGTCATTGTGAACATGACATGCAATTATTTCGTACACTTGCGACTTTGAGAATCGATATGTAATACGGAGCGAAAAACTTCACAGTTCATTCGTTTAATTTCATTTTCTTCTTTGACGTCTCTTTTCGCGCTCAAGAATTGACTCTGCTCGAAAAAAACTCGTCTCTTGCGAAATAGGAACTTGCGAAGGAGGTTGGTTCGCAGATGCCGTCGATCGAACAATACCTCTTCGATGAAGAAGGTCCCGCGTGCATGATGTTCATACGCGTAATAGCGTGTCATTGTCATTGATGTCGAGCAACGGTCGATGATTGCCGCTGACGTTGCCGGATGCGTTACTATGATGATCCGAGTAGCGGCCGGGGTCCTGAAGAATTCTGTATGAGGGGCGCCTTAGTAGTTGTTATCGCCTGGAGGCACGGAAGTCGGCACTAGGCTATGCGAGGGTGACCACGCCTTCTGGCTCTGGCGACCAGCAGTTGTCAGATAGCCAGCAGCCGATCACCACGGTGAAGAAACCGATCAGGAGAGCCACAATGATGTAGATCTCCGCCTGTCCCAGCGAATCTGCCCAACACACGCGACATGACGTGCTCGTGAAACACACTCGATATGTGTTTGAAATGTGCCTGAGGTCAAGGGAGTAATTAAGCTTTGCTTAACGGCTTCGAGGCTAAAAAGTTGCATGCATTATGGGAGGATCATCAGTACACACGTTAGGTGCTAATACACATGCTTGTTGCTTCATCCCCTTCAGGTATAATTTGTTATCTCGAGTCCACATATACGGTACAATTGAATTAATTGCATCAGACATTATATAGCGCTTGGGGAAATGTACGACGGAGTTTGTGAAATCAAAGCAAAATCAAACACAATGGAATAGCGTAGCTATATATGGAAGAAATTACAGCTCGAAAATAAAAATAAAAGCCGAAATCATCTTTAGATTTAACACATTTTTCGCTTTGTTTTCATTGATAGATCCAAAAGAAGTTTAGTTATTTTAACCTTCAGTCATCTCGACGAACTGTAGTAATTATAACACAGATTGATTAGCAACATTTAGAAGTTTTAATTAACTGAACATATGACTAAATCGATTCCTTGCCTGGCAGATTGCAAATTCACTGATTTGAATTCAATAAAAATAAAATTCCAACATTAATCATATTCTTCTCTCACTATTATAGAAAATAAGATTTAATATAAAATAATATAAATAATATATATATATATATATACACATATATAAAATATTTTTACTTTTTTTGATGCATTATGCATTATAATTCCATAAATATTTCTATATGTTAATTACAGAATTAATTTCAAATTCCTATTCAATATCAGTGACTAAAGCCAATATTCGGTAACTCTTAATGACAGCGTCAGTGTCATTACATTTTCATTACGTAGATTTTATATATGTATACAAGCTATGCAACAACAATGTAATACTAATACTGTCATTAGAAGTTAAAGAATAAGAGTCTAATTTAAGAATAAATACAAATATACAAATTTGAAATTAAAAATTAATTATTTTTATCAATCAATAACATTTAAAAGATATATAAATTCACATGCTATAAATGATGATAAAGAATTAATATCATATTAGATACAAGTTCATTCTTTTTCATGAAAGTCAAGCAATTTTAGATGTCAAGGAACTTTGCGGTTCAGTGGAGTCCTAATCTGTGATGAAAATTTGAAATTTCCAAAGCGAAGGAGGCTCTTCTCAGCCAGGGTCGTATTTGAAAGTTAAAAGAAGTTCGAGCCAACGAAGAACACGAGCAGAACGACGTGGTTTTGTTTGTTCGTTTCATGAATTTTTCACAACCGTCGCCATTATTATCCCTACACTAGTCCCGGATTTACATCGATGTCAGTAAACGACTACTATCTGCAGCAACAGAAAAACAAAACCCATTGCTGTCATGTAATATATACGCTCACGATAAAATAGCGCAAAATTCTTCATGAAATTCACAAATATTAATTAGAATCTAATTCAATTTGCTAAACAATTCTCGTTTTCTGCTCGATCTTTCACAATAACTTAAAGAAACACGATTAAACTTCGAACACAATGGACACACATTATCTATAATGCGTAAGTCTAAATTTGAAAAGTTCCATTTCTAAAATAAGAAAAATAAGAAAATTATAACGAGCATAGACGTGACTTTCCGATAATTTTACTGAGATGTACAATAATTTTTTTATGTTGCATTCAAGCGTATACGTAACCGCAAGCAGACAAACTTCCATAAAATTGCAGCATAAGTCGTGGTTTTATGGTTCGACTATCATAATATAAGATTTCGTAGCAGATGCTGTTACGCCAAGATAGTAAACCAAAAAAAGTTTCCTCAACAAATTGCGACCACCAACTGATGTGCTGGAAGTCGACGAGCATATAATATAAATTGTATCCACGTTATGTCACCATCATATGCACGAGTATAATTTACGATGATGTGGAATTTTCGCAAGCGAAATATTTACAGACATGAGTTATTTGAGAAATTAATAACATTTATAGTCTGCGAGTATTTTTATAGTTTTAAATCTCTGTATTAAAAATTGACCGCAAATATAGATAGAAAGAAATCCTAAAACTGCCCACTAGATTTAAAATATATTCATGCACGGTTTTAATTGTAATAGAAATATAATAAAAATAATATAAAAAAAGGAAGCTTATATAAATGTTCCTATGTAAATGATTAGCAACAGATTTTACAAACTTCATGCCTGTGCGAAAGCCCTTTAAGGCAAAACAGAATAAAAGAAAGTCCTTAAAATCTTTCATAAATGAAGTGAAGAGCTTACATGAAAAATCACTTGCATAGACATAGTATATTTAGGATGCTTTCCAGCAAGGGACACAGATGACACAGTGTAATACAGTGAATCATTATATTCTTATTGTACGCAAATGTTAAACATGAGATTATATTATACTATGCCTTTGCTGAAAAGGCAAATAAATAATATATATATATATAAAAACTGAACTAGGCACGGTTTGTTCATGTAAAAGAAAAAGAAAACACAACTCAAGTCTCTCTCTCTCTC
>NW_012130080.1:3192214-3197841 GCF_000143395.1 Atta cephalotes | reverse complement strand
TCTCTCTCTCTCTCTCTCTCTCTTCCTCCCTCTCCCTCTCCCTCTCCCTCTAACAATGATTGTTCTCTATCTATTAGAGAGAAAAGAGAAACCCGAATTGTATTTTCTTTCTCTCACATGTGAGGGTCTCACATGCTCTATTTATATTATGTTTATGATTATTTGCATCAACAATTTCGAAGTCTTTTCGACAAATTCTTAACAAAAAAAGGAGTTGGGGATTTACTCTCTAAACTTTTTAGAGTATACTTAATTAGAGTATATTTAATTAGAGTATATTTAATTGAACTTTTTAGAATAAATTTTACTTTAAAGAATTTAGAGAGTAGAATTTCATCAATATCATTCACAAGTACGAACGTTTACACAATACAACAATAACCGAACACAAGCACAGAAGAATGACATAAATTCATTAATTACCTAGAGGACCCTTTGACTTCCACAGGCCTTTGATGAGAGTGGGATCGCCGCGACGCCAATCGCGCCATCCTCGACCCCGACGAGCAGGCCCCTGCTTGTCGGCCCACCTTGAACCAGTCTCGGAAGCTGCGGCACCGCCACCGGCTGCACCGCCACCGGCTCCACCGCCGGTCGACCCACCAGTAACACCGAGACCAAAAGTGGCAGCTCCAGCAGCGCCGGTGGAGAAACCGGTAGCTCCTCCGCCACCGCCGCCGCCGCCGCTTCCGGTAGCACCACCGATAGAACCACCGCCGCCGGGGCCCGGGGTGCTCGGCGACGAACCGGCCTGCGGCTGACCGTGGCCCCCAGTACTTCCACTCTGTGGCATCGGCGCTCCCGCCGCTTTTTTGTCCGACCCAGAAATTTTCAGGAAGCAGCATGAAATGAATACAGTAAGACGTGCGCACCGTTAAACTACTCGATTCGCGTTCAATGATCAATTGGAGTTTCAATTGGCGGACTGTGTGCAATCTTCCTCCGATTCATCTATCTTCGCTTATCTAACGAAAATCGCTCGGAAGAGTTGCGGTTGTCATAATTGTTATTTTAAAGGAATAATGTTTGACTTTGTTCTCACTTTTGTTGATTCTTCAGAGAATCGCAAACTGCGAAAGCCAGCAAAGAAAATATTTTTTTTCTATAATAAATCACTATCTCTCTGATTTATTTTTCAAACTTAAATAATATACAAACTTAAATAATATATATAATTTTTATCTTAAAGTAAAATTACTTAAGAATAAGAAAAACACTATTTCATTCGAGAAATCGATTTATCCAAATTTGGAAGTTTGTTTGTGTACGCAAATATAGAACAAATCTCATCAGAATTCTGAGAGAATCGATCTTAGCGTTAGATATGCGAAAGAGCAGTGTAATGGAGCAGAAGGTATCAGTGCGAAGGACTTTTCAGGTAGGTGAATATGCAAAGAGATCAGAGGATCGTATAAACTGCTTTACTAGATTTCCATTAATATTTCATCGATTATTCCCGCTTTAATTAACGGTCACGAATGATCGTAATCACTAAAAGACAGGAGACAATTCAATAACAGTAAATCGAGAATATAAAAGTATCAGAGTGGTCTTTTTCCTCTCTATATCGACGGAGCGTCTCCCTCATAGCTAATGCATGTACTTAAGGATACAAGAGAATTTCAATCCGTTAAATCGAGAGGTGACATTGATGTAAAGGATTGACAGCCAATTTACAGGGATGAGTGATGAATCGCATTTTCGGCACCACTCAACGTAATAGACGATGCTGAGTACAACAATAATAAAAGAGAAGATATAAATCGAAATTCTACAATTACGAATATGATTTTGTTAAATGTGTTAAATTGTTATAATTATGTAGTTGTTAATTACGTATCTCTAATTGCACCATTAATATAAAGTATTTATTCATTATATTACAATAATTATATTCGCCATTATCTCCAAATAATATTGCAATTAAATTCTGAATTACACAAATTCATAAAGAAACAATTATTTATTCCTTGTTGTATTTTACTCCTTTAGACTTAATTAAATAAGCGTGATAAATTTGCCGTCGGAAAAAAAGACGACGTCTACAATATTTCCCACGACGCATGCGTGCGTGTCTATCATTTTAATTAAAAGAATTTCTTCTTATTAAATTTTCTCAAATATGTAGAACCGATACATAAATGAATATCAGATATATAAGAGAAAAGATTTTTATCCTATATTGAATTTCACGCATGTTTTTTCATTTATCGAAACATTTATAAATAAATATTATCGCAATTACAATTGTAAAAAATATCATAATCTGTTTTGCTAATATTAATTTTTTTGTTACTAATATTAATTTTTATGAATAACAAAAAATTAAAAAACAAGTAAAATTTGCTAAAATAGAAAAAATGTTATAAATGGCAACTTTGTTTATTCAATAATTTTATTCCTTTGAATACGAGAATATTGAGGTTCAATATATATAAAATTTGTTGCGTCTTTTCTGCATAGCGAATTTAGCGAATCATGTCTTTTCTCCACATGAAAACAGAAATAAATATTCAGATTTTTGTTTTCATGAATAATCAAAAATTTTTACACACAAATAAAAATAAAAATATTTTTCTTATTTATCAAATATTGTTTATCAATTTCATATATTAAATTTTTTTAATTACATTACTTTGCAATGATTAAATGATGTACAATACCTTAAGTAGCTTCACAATTGTAAGTAACAATTAAGAATCTTTAGTTATAAAATAAATATATAAAATTAGCAATATATAATTTAATTAATGAGATCTTTTTAATTAAGAAATGTGTAATATCGTCATTGTTAATATAAACTTGGTTGATAACAATTGTAATTTTTTAATAATATTTCACAGCAACTGAAATGCACTTTTCATTATTCCAAATCTATTTGACTTATGATATCTACTTCTCAAAAGATTTAAGGACACATTTATATTTAACGCGTGGAGGTTTAATTAGAATATAAATTTAAACTAAAACATCAATCAACGATTATCAAGTGCCATTTTCGTCGCATGCATAAGTGCCAAAAGTGTTAAGGGGGCTCTCTTTTTTTTTAAAGTAACTTAAAAAATTAATTTACCGTCAAATTTGCGAAAAATGTGATTGACGGTTTCGCAGCATCCTTAATGCAAAATCGTGTTAGCGGTATAAAGAATGCAAATTTTATAAAGAAAATTTTTTTTTAGTATTTCTACGTCGGTAGTATCGAGTATAATCTGCATATGTAGATTAAAATTTGGATCGTCGCGGTGCGAGGAATAACATTAGAAATCTAACCATGAATAGAAAATCGATAAATTTAAACAAAGTCTAATTTAGGATCAGCAGTCTGTATTGAAATTGGGCGAATTATTAAATCCGCATAGTGACCAATTTTGTTTTAACCAATCATCACAAAAATTGCTTTTTCTATATAAGACCTATGTCTATTTTGTTCTTGGTGGCGTTTGAATTTTTGATTGCATAATTTCGTATAATTATTATACAAACAAATTAAACTTTAACGTTTTGTGATTTCAGAAATTAACACACTCATCATAAATTACAGTTCGCTGGATTAATTAATTATCAAATGCAAAATTACAAAAAATAACACTAAACGACATTATTCTCAAACGTGAGTAAAATAATTTTGAAATTTAAATTTTAATAGAATTTATAAACAACTTTTCTTACAAATTATGCAAAATACAAAATACCAATTTATATACATGTTATGAATTACAATTCACTAGATTAATTATTAAATGTGAAATTATAAAAAAATCATGGAATCGATATTATTTTCAAACATGAATATAAAATAATTTTTAAATTTAAATTTTAATAGAATTTATGAACAACTTTTCTTTTCACAAATTATGCAAAGTACAAAATACCGATTTTATAATGATCTATTTATGTTTCATTAATACGCTTATCTATGAAAGCAATCATAAAAATAATATCCTGATAATATTCTTATATTTAGAGAATTTGAATCTTTAATTACTTACCGCATAAGGAAAGCAACAAAATAGTGGCAAGGAAGAACCAACCCATACTTCATCAACAGGTCGTTCCGTAAGAAACCGTGCTACATCGTTAAACTTCACGTGTATGTCGAAATTGTCAGTGCTTAATGCTGCACATTAGAACGAAGCTCCTTTAAAAAAAAAAAAAAAACTTTCATATTAGAAATATAAAGCAAAATAAAAGAGAAATCCTTAAAAATATTTTTATTTTAAATTCATTTTTACTGACAAAGTAAAAGTGGCAGAAATTGAATTGAAGTCTATAAGATGAGAAGTCTATAATGTCAAACTGAAGCAGTTAATATTAAGATGTAAGTTGATATCAATGTAAGCCACAGTTGCGGGTTATCTCGATACACCGTTAAATGCCAACGTTTCGTGAATATTGCAGTTTACTTCATCAAGGCGAGAAGCAACTCGATATTGATACTTGCCCTAATAAAGTAAACTGCAAGTAAATTGCAATGTTCACGAAACGTTAGCATGATGTATAGAGACGGAGATAATCTGCAAACCGAGTAGCTTCATTAAAGAAAATATCCATGGAGGTTTCAAAAGTATTATAGTGTATTGATATACTTATTCATAAAGTATTTCTTTAATAATAATAAAGAAATACTTTAATACTTCTTATTTCTCTATTATTAATAAAGAATAAAAAACACAAGATTTATTAGATTTTTAAAATTTATGCATAACTAAATAATATATAATTATAATTGCTTTGAAAATTTAGTTATTCCCTTTAAATTAATAATTCTCTTTAAATGTGTTCACATTCTTCGTATTAAATGACCACATCTACATGTAGAGCTTTCCCGTAAGGCGGCTGCAAACGTCTGCATGGTTAACTACTATGGAAGCTCGAAAATTTCCTATCGGTGGATTGCATCGCGGAGGCATACGAATAATTGAAATGACCTACGTCAAGAACGGCCTCTATGCTGTGATGGCGCGGCATTCGTCATCCTATATAATCGCTGGCAAATAATGTATAAATTCGTTTTCGAGAGCGAGTCGCACAGCGCTCTCGACATTTCCGTAAACCAGTAAATGGCTTATGCATGAGCGCGCCAGTATGAATCCTGGCTAGCTGCGGGCAAGATTATATTCCTATTCGCGAAACACCATGGAACGTCGCATCCCCCAATCTCAACATTGTAAAATTGATATGCAAATCATGATCAATATTATCGAATCGGTTATGCATATCATTACAACCTAATTTCATAATATATTGTCTAACAGTGTTTAAAAATGATTTCTTTAAATTTCTTAATTAATCCATCAAAATTTAATTTAATTAACTTTTCGACATTGTTGCAGTCGGATCATAATATTACCACAGTTTTTCACGTAATATTTTTAAAATCATCAAAAATAATAGGTATTTTATTCAATTTCGAGTATTCTCGTATAACGCGAGTTTTAATAAATTTCAAAGAATTGATGACTTTGAATGATTAATTTGTTTACAATAATAGTGACAATAATAGCACCAATAAAGCATTGAGAAAAAAAAAAAATATATATATATATATATATATATATATAGAGAGAGAGAGAGAGAGAGAGAGAGAGAGAGAGAGAGTAGAGTACAGAAGAAATANAACTATATAT
>NW_012130080.1:3186261-3191759 GCF_000143395.1 Atta cephalotes | reverse complement strand
GAGAGAGAGAGAGTTACCAGCAAAAAAATGAACCATTATATTGATATTTTTTGTGTACATATGATATATACAAGATGCTCCAGCCTAACTATCCCTTTTATCTTTGCAAGATCAAAAAAAATATATTCAGACAAAAGAGTTGCATGAACGAAGCATAAAATATAGAAAATCAATTTTTTATGAAAGCTATTTTTTTACTGAATCAAGTGATTTTTTATATAATATGATTTTTCTAATTATTCTGCAGCATATGAAAGTATTAAGTTAAAGATTTTAAAAAAGTTAATAATTTACAAGATATTTTATAAGTATTTTAATTTGGCATTTTAATATAAAATCTATTAATTTTTTGTACGTTTATAAAAAAAATTACGAGAGATATTTTATATTTCAAGTCAATATGTACCAGAATAAAATATGTAATAAATTAGTAAACTAAAATATAATAATAACTAATAAATTATTGATTTAGTTAACATATTTATTTCAATAATTTTAATCAATAATTAAAGGAATTATATTATAAAAAAATCATACAATTTTATTTACAAAAATAGCCATGATCTTCATCTGATCATGAAAAATCGTTTTTTTTTTTTTAAAATTGATTTTACTATTATTTGTGCCCCGTCAAATGATAAGATTTTTGTTTGAACATATTTTTTTTCGACTTCAAAGAGATAAGACAGGTCAATCACGTTAGAAATATCTTGTACATATATAAATTTAAAACAGAATATTTTATACGTATTATTTATCAATAATAAAGTACGATAATTAATCCGGCTGTATTTGAGTTCATTCATTTCATATTAATTAAGTGCATGAAATTATAAGGAACTATTATTAGTAATAGTTAATAGAATACGTGCTGATTTATTGAATTATATTATCAAATGAATATATATGACTAATAATGCTCAACAATTCAACATATAAAAATATATAATTTTTCATTATAAATCTTATTATTAGAATAAGAGAGATTTATTTCTAATTAATATACTAACGAGGATTATGAATTATATTAAAGAAGCAATTTACGAAGAAACTGCAGTTGTTAATTGCAAAATCGTGTTTCCTGCGATTTAATTTATGACGTTTCTGAAATTAAATTTTAATCACGCACAGTAGAGTAATTTGTAGTAGCCAAACTCGTTCTACAAATATATCTTTATTTATGCATGCATGCATAAATAATGTGTATATGTGTATATGTGTAAATAAAGTGTGTGTGTAATTATAAAATGATGTGTAAAATTTGTAAAAATGCAAAAAGATTCTATTCTCTAATTTCAAGAAACCTTTATCGTTTTGCGTTTCTCATCGAATATTATCACTGGATTAAAGAGAGTTTTAAACCGAAGGAGATTACCTGAAAAACACTCAGAAGTCGAATACAGTGTAATTAGGACCGTCATTGCAGTTTGCATTCGTATCGATAAAATCGAGCTTTTAATATTGTTGTAAATATTAAATCGAACTATGACTGCGTCTCATTTGGCGTTCACAATGCTTGTGAGCATCATTTGTCCTCATTTGATAAATAATAAGGATGAAATGATTCCATGAGTGTCAGCCAGCGAGACACAATTGAAAAGCACCAGGATAATTGACAAACAATAGGAACAAATATATATCATTTTATTCTTGTTTTTGACATTCAGTGAAAAACATTATAAGGATAAAATAATACGATTATAGTCTAATTTTTCATTATTCAGATTAACTTGTAGTTTAGATTTAATCTCACTTAACTTGATAATAATGTAAATAATATTTTTTTTTCTAGTTGTGATTAATCTAGCTGTGATTAATCACTAAACTAATATTTTGGTAGTGGCAACTTTAAAAATTATTCACTACAAAATCACCAATTTGTGATTAATTATAGATGGAAAAATACAATTTTACATTATCAAGATATAAGACTAATAATAACAAGAATTAACCAACTTCTTCTATTGTTATTATTACTATTAAATACATAAATATAAGGTGTTTGATCGCTCTTAAAACATACAGTCGATGACTAATCGGAAAATTAATTCAAAATGTTATAAGCCCATATAGAGCTGTTATTAGAAATTCAACATTAATAAGAAATTTGCTAAAATTAAATTCATCATTATGCGCAATGAAACACTTGTTCTTTGTTCGCGTCTCATGTTCCAACATGCTCTAAAATGATTCTACCATAACATTGGCTGCATTCAACAGAGAAAGCAGCTTTGCAACTGTTGTACAATTCTTCAATACGATTGATTCTTGCTTTTGATTTCTTATATATCTAAACGTATAAATCAATCATAATGAAGAATTTGATAACAATTGCAAAGTTGCTTTCTCTGCTGAACGCAATCATTTACTCTTTCTAACGCGCTCGTTGAAGTGAGTAGGAGCTATAACAGGAACATATTGGAGCATCTCGAGCATACGACGCAAACAAACCTGTTACGTCATGATTGATGGCTGCCAGATAAATCCCAGCTCCATGCGTTGAATAGATACGATCAATAATAAATTGGAGGAAGTAAGGAAATCGTCGCAGAAGAAAATTAATTAACGAAAGTTAATTAACAAATAATCAGACTTATGCTCATCGTGCTTTATGGAACGCAGCCTATACCCTATGAATAGTGATCTAAGCCCCACAAGCACCATCTATGAAGAATCGATCTTAAGGCCGGTATTCATAATCAGAGCTTATATTTAAGACCGTCTTAAGTATAGTCTTAAGATGTGAATGTGTTATGAACGAATCAGAGGGCCGCAATAGCGACTGAGATTACTTAAGACAGTCTTAAAATAAGAATCGACTGTGAATACCGGCCTTAGTCATGAATCAGTAGTTCACGATACTTCGATTCGGCAGTCAGTGCGTTTATCGATGACGTAATGACCGACGGCGGTGGCGATAGCGCCGGTGACGGCGTCTAGTGGTGTCTCGTCGTTCCCGCGCATTGTCAAGTTCGCTTTATTAGTTCGAAACAGAAGTGAATGGGAAGAGTTTAGAGCACTTCAGAAGTATATCCTTATGAGGATATCTCGAAAATTATTCGAGAACTGTATAGTTTTGGAAGCTGATTGTGTGTTAACATATCGTCTATGAGTATCGATCGAGTATTGTGAGTGAAACAATGGCAAATCGAAACTGGCCGAGTGACATCGATCGGATCTGCGAGGCGATACACGGCTTACAGAAATCCTTGGAATGCACGATTTGGTAAGTTTGTATTCGCGACGTTGCGAACGTGGATAGATTCATCGATCTCGTATTTTTATACAACGCAATCAACTTGTTATTTTCATGCTGTTTCGTGCGTAATGACTGGGACAGATATAGGTTAGGATCGTGCAGTGCAACAAGTGTCCACCTCGCAGCAATCATGAATCGAGGCAGTTGACGATTTTCGTAGATTCTGGATATGAACATGTTAATAATATTTTGATTACCTTAATTTAATATCAAGCTTATAGATTTTTTTATCTAAATAAACCAAGTATATGCAAACTGTAAACAAAGCAATATGTATCAAACATAACATTCTGATACTATTTAAACAATATATCATGAATAACGAAGAAATTAACAGTTTTTATTGATTTTATGTGAGAGATATTGTATTAATTAAGGATTATTAACTCGAAGAATTTTAATTAAGTATCAAACTCGCTTATACATTTTTTATCCAATTAGAAATATATAGAGATACAAGAAAATGTGTTTCAAATCTAAGATTATAATACTATTTAAACAATATCAGGTTGTGATTTCATTGAACTAGTATACATTCTTACTTAAAATGAAATAGATATATAATATATTTGTGTGGACAAAAGCAAGATAATTTTAATGCAATCTAGTGTAGCAATAAAGAACTGGTTCATTATATGATGAATCACAGCAAAGCAATTAACAGATCTACATGAGGCTATATTAATTAAACTTTAAGTACCTTAATTAAAGATTAATCTTGCTTATAAATTTTTCTTTTAAATGAGTCAGAGAAATATATAGACAAACAAATGTGTTTTAAATATAAGATTATAATATTTAAATAATATTATGTCCTCTTCATTGTAACTAAACTAGCACTTATATGTTATGGGTACTTAAATATATATTTGAAATTTTTAGCAAAAATAATGTAAATAATTTTAATAGAATCCAGTGCAGTGAAAAAGAATAGATTTATTATATTATGAATTACAGCGAAGCAATTAATAAATTTATTGATTCTACATGCCATATTAATTAAACTCTAGGTATTTTAATTACAAAAAAATATGTATCAAACATAAGATTATAATATTATATTAAACAATATTTATGGAATTAATTAATTCTAAGTGATCAATTATTTGTGTAAATCAAGATTTGATTAATATTTTCAGAACAGTTTTTTTAACTAATCATTTCATATTGTTTCAGTTTGGAGTTCCTGACAGAACCTATCAAGACCCGATGTGGTCATTCATTCTGTAAAACTTGTGTAGGAAAAGTCTTAAAAATGAAAGACGCTTGTTGTCCACTGTGCAAGAAAAGTCTTAATAGACGCAACATTTCCAAGGATGATGATCTGCAAACTTATATTGAAAAGTTCAAAAATCTTGTCACTGCCATCCAGAATGATACTAACATCGAGTATACTGAACGTAAGTACATTGCAAAATTTTGCTTCCCTGAATTGATCGAGTTTCGATTGTATCCGAATTAATGCGACATAAATCAATTTGAAATCTCTATCTGGATTATTATCAGTTAATCACAATCAGACGATAAAATTGTAAAAAAAACGTAGATAAGATATAATTCCTCTGGGAAACTATTCTTGTATTGCACACTAAACCACTACGATATTGAGAATCATTACTGCACGGATAAAATAATCGTAATTTCCGTTGTAACTATTGATCCACGATCTGCTATTGTGTTATTCAACTGGGAATGGAAGTTAAAAGCACGGCGCAGTAGACGCCCTGCCATAAAAGTACATTAAGTGAGGTCAGCACTACATTCCTCGCTGTGCGGGATGGTGGAGGCCTGAAAAATTTAATTCTCGATACTCTTGGGTGTCTCGATTCATGCTATATGTTTTAGAGAAAGCTCAATGTTTTATGAGGCCCTGGAGTTTGGATATCACGTACCTTCCCAACGTTATTCAGCTCCCTTGCGTTGAATATTCGAAATGTCCTTACTGTAGATTTCCTCTGGTCATATTTTTCATTTTTTATTATAACGTCACTCAGTCATTACACATTAATCACATTTTGTTGATTTATAAAGATATATTCCATGAAAACGGAAAATAAATGATTCGTCAATAACCATGTAAAATCAAACTATTTTTTTATTTTATTTTTAAAAATGAAATACATATCAAAATTTGTACGATTGGATACATTCAGGCGCATTATGACTTTGTATTTAATTTTATCACAACTTGATTGTAAAACATATATATATATATATATATATATATATATATATATAT
>NW_012130080.1:3180244-3186241 GCF_000143395.1 Atta cephalotes | reverse complement strand
TATATATATATATATATATATATATATATATATATATATATATAAATAAAAGATTAAAACATTTCATGTTTTATGGGAACAGCGTTTCTCTGAATGATAATTTGTATTTTGCCGTGCATTAATTCCATTGACGCGCTAGACGTTGTAATATGTTATGATATTATTACCAAAATTAATTTATAGTAGTTTTCCGTACGATAATTGGATAAGATCGTGTATAATTAGATAAATCTCGTCTATACTTGAGATATGTTAAGATTAATCACATAAATTTCTATCACAATTCCTAAAATTCTATTTTCTTAATATTTTTTAATTAAATTTATTAAAATGTTTTATAATTTATATTTTAGAAATAAAATGAATAGTGGATAAAATAAAATCAATTTAAATCTATTATGTCAATTTTAAATCATCATGTATAATTATTTTTTGAACGAATATGTTGATTAATGCGGGATATCAAACAATTGTATTCAATTATTGAAAGAGTAAACTATAATAAATGCGATTATAGCCAAGTTTTACTTAGTCATATTGTTATGTAAGAATTATTTATATATTTCTTCAACAACATCAGCAAATAAATCGGGGCGGTTTTGTCAATATCTGCGATAAAGCTTCAATAATCTGTTACAGTGTTATCGCACTCGAAGAAGCCCTGTAATACGAAGGAAAGCTGTTCTTATTCAGATTATAGACACCCTAGCCAAGATTCTAACAAAGAAAAACATTCTAAGAAGTCTAGTTGCCAATCGAATCAAAATGCGAACAGGCAAATCGACAAACCGTCGACAAGCCGTGAAACAATGATTGATCGTGATAATCCGCGATGCGGTTTAAAAGTGTCAAACAAGAAGCCTGAAACTTTACCGAACCTCTATTCTGCTCTTCCTAGCGATGAGACTCGCATCACGGATGCCAAAATTCGCTCGTGGCTATACCAGTTTCCCCATAACCTGAGTACCGATAAATCGGATATCGATGATTCGATCGCAAAAAACAAAAAATCATCGATCGAAGATGAAACTCAATCAATCATTTCATTATCCGATAAAAATAGTAAATTTGACGAGATCGTCGAAGTACATCGCAATAGAATTAACGCAAAATGTCGGTCAAGTCAAAATAGAAAACAGAGTACGGATTGCTCAGAGCGTATCGATGAAGACAATACGTTGTCCCAGATGAATAAAGAGGCGAACCAGATTGACAAAGAACTCAATTCCACTTCGAACAAATTGAAATACAAGACGTTTCTTACTAAAATACGCGCAAAGGAAAATCGTGAGAAGAATGCGAAGTCGAGTGTCGAGGAGACTAACAGTCAAAATAGCTCCTCGTCATGGATGACAGTGTACGATCCAAATGCGACAGCTATGCCTTCGTGTTTGGGTATGAAGAGCACATCTGCGATCAGCGAACAATCCACCGCGAACTGGCTCTCTATGATCGAATTTGAGAAAGAGATGAAACGCGGGAGCAAAAGAAAAGTAAAAAAATTGAACGTGAGCATCGAGAAAAATAAAAATCTACCTCGGATAATTGAAGACGTTATACTCTCAGAGAGAAACAAATATGATTCGGCTAGACTTGCGGCAAGTCATAAAAAAAGCGAAAAAGAGACGAACATATCGCCGGAGTCGAGCGATCGGAAACAGAATGCGATTGATAAGAATCTAAATTTATCGGATGCAAAAGTGAAAGCATTGATTGACACAAACAATCAGACGGAATTATTTGATGAAGATGGGGCCAACTGTTTGAAATCAATGTATCTTATCAACACATCTGCCACATTGGAGGAAGACAGGCAAACAGACATAACAAACCTAAATATCAACCAAATAAACAAAATTATTGGCCTCGATAACGTCGCGAAAGATTGTGAGAAAAATTCCACTGATTATAGCAATGTACCACCATCGCAGCGAAAAAGATTAACTGTAGTAACGTCAGAGAAATTAAACGAATCTGATCTATATGAACACGAAAGAATTCGTAACATTTCGCAAACTTCCACCGACAACTTTGAAACTTTATCCGATTGCTTATCAGCCGAAAAACAGTCTCTCGGATCCCAAGAGATCAGTAATGTTCAGGGGACACTGAATGAAACTGTATCTTCTCAATTATCATCGACATCAAAAAAGGGTCGGCTATCCTTGAAAAAAAAGCGGATTGATAATAAGAGCGTTGAATCGCCGCTTTTAAGCGATTATCCGCTGTCATACAGATTTTCGATAGACATAAATTGTATCAGTGATCGCAAGAACGTTAATTCGCCAGTATCAAAGGATGATAAGCTGTTTGAAAGTCAATTGAAAGTTGTGAGACGTGACTTGAATTTCAAAATCCGCGAAATTCAACAACGAACCGACCAAGCTACGATATCCGCCAATGCATCAAAAGGCATAATCGAAATTGAAAATAACAACGAAAATGTTTCCAAAATTCTTCATCAGGACAAAAAGTTCAGTCACAATTTTACTGGTGAATCGGTGTCGAAAAAGTACCTCTCGACAAAGTCGAAAAGTGTCGAGAATCAAGGACGTCAATCTCTCGTGAAATTTATAAAATTAGGTTTGTTAAATATTAAGAGGTTAAATCGATATTTTTACGCAGGCCCGACTAAACGCGAAATGTCGATGCCAGCAGAAGTTCGAGTTACTTCGGTGTGCAATATGCAATTAAGCAGATCCGAAACATCTTCTAATCCATGGAATGATTCCCAAAATTCTAATAATATCACCATGGTGGAGAATATTTATTTCGCAAAAAATAATAATTTAAATTCGAATGAAGTAGTTTCAAAAGAATTTCCCGCGTTACAGATTTGTACAGCTTCAGCGACTTCGACACCCAAAAAAAATACCGATTCTCATTTAAATGAAACGAAGAACACAAAGGTTGTACATTCTTCATTGAACGCAAATCAACAATTGAATAAGTCAATCGAGAACATCACTGAGAAAAACGCGCAATTTTTTCATAAGCCATCTTACGTGGACAAGAACGTGATTCACGGGATCTCGCATATTCATCCAGGAACGTCAAAATCTATTAAACTGCTGTCACCGGATAAAGATTCGCAGTTGAAATTTCTCGCAATAGACTCCCCAACGAGCGAGCGCGATAAGTTGCGACGCGCGAGCTCGATTAAGTCCGTAATCAAAGGAAACAACTTTTCTGAAATGAAAAATTCACACCTCGAAACATCTACGCTGGCCGAGGCGCAGGAATCTTTCATCGAAAACCTCTGTAAGAAGAGAAAAAGAATGAGATATACCAATGACAGAGAGCTATTTGAGGACAGGCTCAGCGATGAAAACGATTCTAGCAATTCTGCCACTGACAGCAGTCGAAGTACAATAAAACTTGACAGATACAACGAGTTATCTAGGAAAGCAAACTCGAGTCGTTTGGACGAACATAAAAAACGTCGTTTGAGTTCCTCGGATGACCAGGATGTTGAGGAAATCTCGTCGGTTTCTAAACAACAGAATGCGCCCAGAAGAAAATCGAAGATTTCTAGCTCAGATTCGGAATCGGAGACGCATGTTACGAAAAATTTGAAAAGGTATTAATGAAAATTATATAATTATATAAATATATATAATTTATATAATTATATAAATTATACATATAATTATTTTATTATTTATATATGATTCTTATATAAATCTTATATAAATCAATTTATTTTATTGATCTATTTTTCTGTTTTCAAATTTTTTTTCTTTTTATTTTTATTACCGATCTTATTTTATATTCATAATTTCTATTTTAAACTTATCTGTAACTGAAATCTATAATTATTGCTATTGGTCACAATTTTTATCTACATTCCATAATTAACAAATATTGTTTTTTCTGAAGCAACTTCCTTTCCTCTTTCCAATTTTTACAACTTTCAGTGATTATTATTACGCGCTGCTATTACCGTTACTTCTTAGATGAAGTAATGCAACAAAGAGAAAGAAATACATTCTTCGCATTTAATCGCAGAAAAATACTCTTGTCAGAAACATAGGTCTTTTATTTACACCATCATTATTTTTTTCTTTTTCAAAAATACAGCGACAATCAATGTGCCCAACGAAATTCATCGATTACGGATTCAGCTACGAAACAATGTTCGACTAAGCAAGATTCGGAAAATCTTCGTATGCGGAATATAATCGATAAATGGAGCAACGAACACACGGTGCAAACAAAGTTGATGAAGGAAAGTAAAAATAGTCAGAATAGCCTCAAATCAACGAAGAGCCAATCCGAAGAAATCCTGGCGAGCCATCAATCGTCTCATTCAAGTAATGCACTCAACATGGAGAAGAACTCAAAGCCAAGCCAGAAAAGTTTCGCGAGAGAGTCGGATATATTTGAGAGCAGTAGTTTCTTCAATTCGGACAATGTTGATTATATATTGCAGTCGACAAAGAACGCGAACGATACATCAAAGAAGATCGCGAATTCTTCAAACGATGACATTATAAACAAAGTGCTGCAGATCGATAGATCGCGGAGTAACACCGAGGGACGGCCAGATTCTGTTTCACGGAACAATATCACGAGCCAAAGAGAAAAAGATAACAGAGAATTATTACAGGATAATTTCGATGAGATCATCGCCAACGTCGAACAGCTACAAAGCGAGGATTTCATACCTTGTTCTGAACACCCAGATCACAATCGCCCATTAACAAAACAGAAAACGTCGAACTGTCTCACAATGATAGATGAATCGTGTGGCATTATACAGGAAACTCTGACCATGTCTCCGTCATCGACGAATGACATGTTTTATTCTTCTAGAAACATTAAAAAACTATCCGCAACTAATGCTATTTCAAAATTTCAAGAAACATTCAACGAATGGATTATAAAGCATTCTGATAAAGAGAACGTTGCCTGCAACCAGAAAAGACATGGTTACATGGGTGATCAAAGAGACAAAAGTAATTCATTGATAAACATCGATACATTTGACAAGGACTCCCGTAAAACAGTTACATCGAAGCATAATGTATCGCGAGAGAAAGAAAAGTTTCCCGAAGAACGTAATGTTTTAATACAATCAGCGAGTCGGCTTGACGTCAATAACGATAAAATATATGCAACAGTTACTGACAACGAATCAATTTCAAAAGATGATACTTTCGATGATTCGCTTATGAATATTACGCAGCATCAAGTTCGATTACAAATGTTTGAACGAGATCTATTCGATACTGTGTCCCAAAATCAAATAAAAACGACAAAAATGAATTCGCAGAATGATCCGTCACAAAGGGAACAACGCACTCCAAAAAAGAGAAAGCAGAATATTCAGGATAAAAATACGGAACCAGAGGTAAGTGTTCGCAATGTTAATATTTCTATATTTATCTATGTCTTATATTAACAAGACTATATTTATATTCTTTTGTTCTGCAATTTTGAGATTCCGAGAAATAATGTTTCTCTAACATATATATCGATTCGCTACAAAGAAAATCTACAATTATAACAAATTTCACTTATATCTGCAAATGTAAAATTTATATTTCATATATATTTCATATAATCGAAACTCTGCTAACGTGTAGAGAATCGCATCATAAAGTTTTCTTAGAGTTTATGGAAATTTAAGGAAATTTCTTATCAAAATAATTCTAATTCGCATAATCAAATTTTTTCACTCAAGTTTAAAATAAAAAATCTGTACTATGAAATGTATAGCAATGTGGCCGTAGGTATTTTAAATTCTAAATTTAGTATACTTATGTATGTCGAATTTTAACCCTTTTTATGAACGAGCACTTTACATCGATCTTGTAGCGTTTACTGTAATTTACATAGAAATAGCAATGAATTTATTATTATTATGGACAGCATGTTCCGTATACGTGCATGCATGTGTGCGTGCGTGCGTGCGTGCGTGCGTGCGTGCGTGCGTGTGTGTGTGTGTGTGTGTGTGTGTGTGTGTGTGTGTGTGTGTGTGTGTGTGTGTGTGTA
>NW_012130080.1:3158039-3180224 GCF_000143395.1 Atta cephalotes | reverse complement strand
GTGTGTGTGTGTGTGTGTGTGTGTGTGTGTGTGTGTGTGTGTGTGTGTGTGTGTGTGTGTATGCATACACACATACATATATATATATACATACATACATACATACATACATACATATATATATATATATATATATATATATATATCCTTCACGCTTGCGCTATAAAGTGCACCATTTTTAATCTCATTTAACTCAGTTAGTAAATTATAATGAAATTAATACGGGTGCGATACATTTTGATCCTTTTGGTACAAAAACTTTTCACTGTACAATATGTGTATAACGAGTATCACATAACACTTTTAAACAGGAATGCTTCGCCGACGAAGACGATATTGTGGAAAATACTCCTGAGAAAAAAATGAAGAAGTAAGTACACGTTTTAAGTTCTTCTTTCTTACTGTGTACTTTTCGTGCTTGTTACATGCTTTTGCTAGTTAGATAATTTGCATGAACGTGATCATAAATACAACAGTATATGTACACCGTTGCATGAGTCACAAAGAAATGGGACGAGACTATTCCTCTGTTTTTTGCAACTTCGAATAATATATTAAAAAAAGATATAGGCAAAAAATTAAAAATAATAATAGATGTATATATTATATAATACATAACGTGTGAAGATTTCATGAGATGTACAGTTTTTATTCGAAATTCTTTATATATTCATTTTTATGTAATTTTACGCTAATTAATCAGTATATCTGTTTCAAATAGTTCCGTCCGAATTAATTTACCCTACTGGTTTGTTCGAATTTATTTGATCGAAAATATAATTTGTCTTCTTACAAATATATTATTTAAAAACTTTTTTTCTGCTATTTTATGACTTGGTCTGTTAATGTAACATCTGTTTTTGTGAATATTTTTTATTTTTTAAAATTCTTTAATCTCGATTGTTTAGAAATCTGTTTACAATCGCTTAGAAAATCGGAAATCAATATTTCCTGAATATTTCCTTATTAGCTCGAGACACACGCGAAGTACATTATTGTAATGTTGCAGCAGTGGAAATTCCATGATCGAGTCAGGAGAAAGTGCAAAGCCATCGTTTTTAACCCCACTCTTGAAGAAAGCCGAATGGACACCAAATACATCAAAATCGCATCAAATAGTTCACCCTCTGAGTGGCTCGAGTACATCTATAAAATTGGAACCGTCTTCGCAAATGATATTTGAGATGAGAGATGAGGATAAGAAAAATGAGCGTATAAGAAACGATGGTATTTTATTGGCGAAGCAAATGAATGCAAATATGTTGGAGAATGTCCATTGGCAACCTGACAAGCGAGACCTGTGCTTCGTATGCAGTGGATTATCTGCGAAAGAGATCATCACAGTGAAAGAATTCGCGGCAAAACACAACGCGAGTTACGTGAACCAATTCGATCACAATGTGACACATGTTATCGTGAAGACCATCGGTGAGCAGAATATGGCAAATAGCACATTGAAGTATTTGCAAGGTATCGCCCATCGAAAGTGGCTAGTCAGCTATAGGTGGATCGAGGATTGTAATATGCAGCAGAAGCTACTGGACGAGATTCCTTATGAGGCAACCACGCACACCGATGTTGTAACTAATGGCGCCGGACCTCGTAATTCGAGATTACGCGACAAAGATCTCTTTGAGGGCTTCACGTTTCTCTGCATCGAACCGTATGACAACGTTTCACTGAACCAGTATGAGGTTAGTCCTTAGTCATCTACGTGTGCGCGATCGCTAATGAGACAACGTTACATTCACGTTCCAAAAACATCGGATTTATTTTCCTCAAAGACGCTGTTAATTTCTATTCAAAAATACAGAGTTCCTTTGACTTGTAATTAAAACAGATTTATTGTACGTGTCGCTGGACTGAAAGGATTTTTATTTACGCTTCTCCTACGCGTTCGGTCGCAATCACGCCATTTCAAGTTGGATCCAGTCCAAACTGATGTAAGAATAAAAATATCTTTGGTTTTTAGGATTTGTTACGTGCAACCGGAGCCACAGTGGTTGATTCCTTCGAAGCTCTCGATAAGATGGGGGGTCTGAAAGGCGTTGTGATTCAAGACAATATACATGACGACAAAACAATCGGTAAGTTATCACAAATAAATATACACGTCGTATACACAATACTTTCTTGTGGAAATATTTCAATTAAGATCTAATGCATGTATTGATTTATATAAATATTATTGTTTATAAAAATTCTCCACAAAAAAATATTAAAGTACATTTGTATTTTGATTTTCCTGATAGAATATTGGTATCGAACTTCGAAGGCAGCACCCATTCTTGTGGATTGGATAGTCGAATGTATAGGTCACTACAAATTATTAAAGCTTACGCCCTACAGCCCATGTCTCTCGCCGCAAGATTTTTGTGCTATCGGTTATCCACGAGAACTCATAGAAGAAGATGAGGACTACAGCGATAACGAATAGAGGGAGAAAAATATATATATATTTGTTATCTATTAATAATTCGTTCCAGTGTTCAATATTTTCAATCAAAAGAATTAAATAGTTACAGTATTTTCATATTTGCTATATTACACGCGTACATATGTAAATTTAATTCTCATTCGATATCTATCGATAGGATATTAACTGTTATATAAGATTTCAGTGTTTTTATTTTTGTATACAGTATATGACTACATGTTAAATATATTGTAAATTATTTATGCTTTTCTAATAAATTTGTTTTTTGTACGCTGAAGTTTCTCTCATTATTTTCGCACAATTTTCGCATGTTCATTTGTGATCAATGTCTCGTTTATTGTACCGTCGCGAGTTCGTTGTCCGTTTTTCGAAAACTTCTTTGTCGGGATCTTACGTAGCATTCCAATTTAGCCTCAAGAGTTCTCTAAGACCGCGGTAAATGCCGGTCGCAAAATGCCATCTCGAGATACCTGACGCGCTTCTCACCAACGTGAGAAAGTAAAAAGAGAACATGAAATCCATGCGGACGTGATGACAAAGGACAAGTCTTTTCGCGATACGACAATGCTGTGTCGTCATCCAGATCGTAAAGTTCGTTTGTCGTGAAGGAATGCCGAGGATATTCATATATTCACCCAACACACGTATCCATATTGATTTGCCCGGGACCACCTGTAGCCAACTCTCATCCGTTCGCACACCGCACAGCCGTTTATGAATCTCGCCCAATTGTACGTAGATGAGAGGAAACGAGCATTCTGTATTCTCACCTTCGATATTAATATCGCGACAATACATATATGAAGAGTCGGGGGATTCACGAGAGTTCAGGCTGTAAAAACACACGTATTTCCTCTTAAACGTTCCGCACTGTTATTATGTAATCGATTGTATCCGCTCCGAATAATATCTCCGACGTGCGTCGCAAATTGATGAAAATATATTCGATGTTTACTGCCAATAGTCAATGACGCTGACTTGCAAATTATATAGACAGAACCCACATTTAACAATGGTAGTCATACATCGCGACAGCACGTTTTGTATGAACCGCGGTGAATTTTGATTTGAAGTAAGTTACTCGGGATTTACCCGTCTCCTTTTGCTATATAGGAAGATTCGATTATGCCTTTTCCTTTATACTGCATAGCTACATAACCACAGGACTGTTGAAGTTCACCATTGTACGCGGTCTCTACTGTACCCATGTTTGCGAATGGTTCTCAATTGAACGGAGTATTGAAGGATTCTATTGTATTTTCACGCGACATAACTCCACGGCCATTTATATCATTCGCAGGTGGCAAAATACTAGAACATTATCAAACGATCCTTCATTAAATTGAAATTACGATGCAGACGTTGCGTTGATGAGAAAAATATAAGCTTTTTTCTAAACGCTAACGAGAAAAATATGAGCTCCTCTATTACACCTACGACAGAAGATGCAAATCTTTTTGATCTTGAGAATGTTGCTGCGTTGAGATTTAATTTAATTAATAGCTACCGTAATTTTTCTATAGTGCTTATATGTATAACGAAGAAAACATCTCAAGGAATATATCAAGTCAAGAGAAAGTCAACGATTTTATATCATAATTATTCATAAAAATCAAAATGATGATTTTTGTTACAAAATTTGTTTATGACATTAAGAATCAAAATAAAGACATTTTGATTTTTTATTCACTTTTGTATGTTCCTTGAGTTTCTGTCATGGATATTAGGGAAATAATAAATAAATCAGTTCGCTTGTCTATACTAGATAAGCGCCAATCTAGCAAGCATGTGCTGATTATATAGTCATTAATCACACTTGCGAGTCATAATACCGCTCATCAGATATTCTCACTCCATTGCACGTTACCGGATCTTCGTGTACAATATATCTCCTGTAACAGTAATATTCACGCGTGTGGTATGTCGTTGCGGTTTGTTACGTAAAGCATAGGCGATAATTAACGGCAATAGCCGCGTGCTTTATGAGTCTCTGCTTAATCACTTCAAATCGCAACAAAGTTCCATGCTGTCCCTACAATTATCGGAGCATTCCATTCGGACGCTACGTTAATTGCACCGCAAGTTCATCTAAATGCATCTAATCCATCAATCTGTGAAAACGCGTGTGTTCAACCATTAAATAGTCATTCTTGAATGATTCGAGCATCAAGAGAATCTCATTCGAAAGGCATGGAGATTTTCGAAACATTTTTTTTTCTCAAAAATATGAATATACTTCTCAAATTTATTTATCGAAAATATAAAAAAAAGAGATTTTAATCTTTGATATATCTATATATATATATATATATATATATATATACGTAAAATCTAAATAGAGATTTCCGCATAATTTTTTCTTCTTAAAAGTAAGAGAATATATTTCTCAAATTTACATATGAATATATTATGAAAAGAGAAAATTTAATCTTTGATATATCTATAAATAATGCTTTTCTCTTATTACAAGAAGGAAATATAATTACGTAACTATATGACTGGTTGAAACGGGTTAATGCACGTTCATATCTATGAATGATAGT
Organism: Atta cephalotes; assembly: GCF_000143395.1. NCBI lineage: Eukaryota > Metazoa > Arthropoda > Insecta > Hymenoptera > Formicidae > Atta > Atta cephalotes. The sequence goes on along the minus strand of NW_012130080.1, from coordinate 3,175,244 downwards.
GGACGATCACCGTTCACTATCCATTCCATTGACGTTCCATTGACCAGTTATGCCTTATGTACGCTTCGAGACAATACCGTTCAAATTATGTGGTAAAATTACAATTTACGAAAAGTACGGTAATAATTTTTTATTACTTCGATGAATTACTGTATAAATCACTATTTTTTGAAGCAACTCGTTTTTAAGTCAAGAGATCCAGTAAAATAAAGATTTCCTCTTCCCTGCTGCTTGATGTTTTTCGTTTCTCTTATGCTATAATAAGAAACACGTAAAAATGTTTTTAGAGAGTGGAATATACACCGTTTGAATTTCACGAAGCAATATAAACTATAGGATTTCAACAATAGGAATCGAGATTGCCAATGTTTACATTTTTTTCATTTTTATTTAACTTGAAATTGAACGTATCAATATTTCGATACATAGTACTATACTGAAGAGGATCCAAATCAAGGTATCTACTTTTATTTTATTAATATATCTTTACACACAATTACTAATGTCGGTTCGTATGAGCTTTTTCCGAATTTAACAACATTTTGAGTTTTTATTCGATATGTTAAATCGAATTTTAAGCAATTGAAGTGAATGTTTCTATCTTTTGTTGCAGTTTTATAAACTAAAAAATTAATTGAATTCTTTCTAAATATTTCTGTAGAATTTTAGACATGCCTTTATGTTGTTTAATTACAACAACAGTTTCCAGGAATAAGTACGCTGCAATTATAAGAACTTAAATAGTTTTACTAAGATATCCAAAAATTTAATTATAAAATATCTAATTATAACTCTATTTTTCTTTTTGCATTTTTTTGTTTGCTTTGTTTTTTCAAGTTTACCTACGCTTTTTCAAAATAATTAATAATTTTAATTAAATTTACAATATATAAACATTATTATGTTCTGAATTGATTTTGCGTATGCATTGGATTGCAAATTGGAATGTAAAATGTAATATATACATATTTACATGAAATTAAGTAATTGTTCTTTTGAATATCTCTCATTACATTTAAATGAATATGTCCAAATAACATATAGTTAAGAAATCAATATTTGGAAAATATCTAATAAATAACCTAACGAAAGCAAAACGGATATTCATATCATGATGAAAATAAATATATTGAAACAACTTTAAAAATTATACATTAATATCAATTAATAAACATTTAATCTTGCGAAAAAGAGCTATCATTGCTCGACTGTTAACATTTTCAGGCAAATATTTTACTTATTTTCAATGTCTATAACATTTAATAATGTCAGTTTTATCGCTTCATATATTATTGTTTGCGAAAACTTTCATATGGATGAAAGGATAAACCAGCGAAAAAATGCCGATAAGCGATAAATAACGAATAGCTCGGTCCATCGCTAAGGCTACCATCTCGCGCGAGCAATTTCACGGAACATCGCGTATGTCCTGTGGACAATAACGGATCGCCGTGAGAATACGATGCAGCGCGAGCTGATATCTTTTATGAGCAATTTCATGAAAAACTGTTTCTCTTTATCTCACACCATCGTACGGTTATGGAATTGACAGAACAAGAGATCAGATAAACGCAACGACTATACGTCTGTCTAGTCTCGGTTATGTTTTCTTTAATTGATAATAACACAAAAATCGAATATCATCGCTATAATAAACAGTAAAAACAAAAAAAAGCTCGAAAACTGATTATATTGCGAAGAATTTCTGAAGGATTTTGAAGATAGATTCCGTATTCGTTCGTTTTAATTTCCTCATCATGTGTTCACGCTTATCCCGGCAGGAAATTACACATCCCGAGCGATTAATGTTTCGCGAATATCATAAAAAGAGAGTTTAGCAACGTGAAGTAATGATATCTTAATGTAGAGGGTTCATTTGAAAGAACCATGGTTTTATTTGGGAAAAAGCGCAATCTATTTAAATTGTCATGCACAAAAATTGTCAAATTAATTGTAAGCTTAATCAAAGTAGATACTTCTGTTTTTTTAATTAATTTTAGCTTTTTTTTCTGGTTGGTATTTTTTAATTGAAAATATTTTAATCCTTTTATTTGTATTAATGGCTGAAAAAAGCTTTATGGTGCAAACAATAAATTAAAACATATTCTTAAATATATATCTAAAATTAAATACGGATCTTTAAATATCATCCAACTTTATTCAAATATATTTTTCTGCTTTGAGTAAAGTTATTATATCTTATTTTTTGACAAAATATAATATAGTTAAATAGAAGCTGTTCCTTTAACATTAATGAATATATAAGAGCATAACTTGAGAACAATTTCTGAAGAGAAAGATCTTCCACAAGGACTTTTTATCACAAGTAGTGTGACTTCTACGAAGTGAAACGGAAGAACTTACAAATATCGTATTTCAAGACTGGCATCATTATTTTTAAAAATTAAAAAGAGAAAAAAAGAAAATCTACAAAGATCTAAAATTTACTAATAATAAACATAAAATTATTCAATAAGTTAGTAATTATGATGATCCAAAATAAGTCAAAGAAGAAAACGTCTCAATAAAAAATAATAAAGATTTGAGTTTCAAACGAGGTTACGTTCTTCGATGAGCGTAAAAGGCAAAGACTACAAACATGAAAACAATGAAAACAGGATTTGCATGCGTATACGTTTGGACCTAGATGCATCCGATGGGGAAAGATTGGAGCATCATCCCCGGTACTCTCAGCCCTTCAGTCCGCTCGCCAATTAACAATGGCAAGTGCCGAGAGACGACCTTTCCACTCTACTAATTTGCTCTGAATTTAACTGCAGCGCACTTTAGTCGCAAAGGCATTCCGACAACTGCTCGACACCCGCGAAAATGACTCTCGGTATCTACGTATTCGCAAATTGGTTCGCGTAACTGGACGAGACTATTCCGGAGGTAAACGCGAAATTCGTGCCACAACACGACAGGTTAAAACAAGTTAGCTGCATGGAAATTCAGAGCAATTGATTTCGAAGTATATGTTGACACTTAAAATAGTAAATTAAAAGATCTATGTATAAAATGTCTTGGTCAATATTAGATAATATTCGTCGCTGTAAATGGAATAAATAAAGAGCATTAAGGCTCGATTCCATCAGTGTAACATTAACTTTAATCTCGGTTCAATTTATTTTTTATCTTTTTCTAATTTTAAGAATTAAACCTTATTGATTTAAGAGTTAGAAGGAATTTTATAAATACTATAAATAATAACACGATAATTAATTAATTTACTCATTAATTAATTATTACCTTTTAATGTAATTTAATCACGACTTGATTATTCCTGGAAAAATACAGCGTTGCAACATCATAATTATTTTATTTAATTTAACAAAGTAAAATAATAGCTTTGAATTTAACAACAAAAAGAAAATAATAGCTTTGAATATGAAACCAACCAAAAACATACAGACAACTCCAAGATAATTGCACATCTAAATTCAGCAGACTTCAAACATAATAATATTGATCCTTTACACATCCTCAACGACAAATGGTTCCTCAATCTTTCAGAAGTAGATATTCCCACCGAGACATCCTGTTTGTTACAACTAGGAAACAATTTCGGTTTGCCCGCGCATATCAATAAAGAAACTTCGATTTATGAGTTTATCAAAGAACGTCACAGATGATTCAACAGCATAGCTAATTCAAGAATTAGAGATGTCGCAATTGATAAACTCCATGACTTTTCACATAAAAAAGTTGAAAAGGAACAACTTGAAGTTGATTTGTTGAATATGTATGTATTAATATTTAAATTGACTTAATACAAAAATTGACAATAGAGAATAAGTTGAAAATTTTCGTTCATTACTTTATAACTTTCCGATATATTGTGACAATGAATTTCTCACTTTAGACATAATTCACATAAAAATAGGAGGATCAATTCTTTGCAACAATACCATACTAGGTCTCGCGGAGATTATCCATCGATCGTAAGATTATCCATCTATATTACCATGTAACATTTTTCATGAACCACTAAAGAAGGACTTGTAAGTTCCGAAACGTACGACTTATTATATTAAGTTTTTAAGTTATATTGTTTTCATACTAACATTATATGCGAACTGAATTATTTTTTATAAACTTTATTATCGCTCGATTCAGATCTTCATTTCTTTACACTTTGCATTGCAAAAAACGAGCGAAATTTAATTATTAAAATAACAAGAATTATCGTATGAAAACTCGTTATAATCTCGATAGAGGATATCGATGTCAGTGATATTCCCTTGTAGTCTAGCTATCTAACATTCCATCGATATCATCGCTTGATTAAACCTTGGTGACGAAATTCGATGCCCGTCGCTTAAAATGTCATATCGCAACGTGACTTGTGGCTGCAGAATGTGGAGCTCAGACTTTACGTGAATCGATTTCGCAAACGATCTCAATGGCCGATTTAAATTGAATAAACTCGAGGATTGCTACCGAGTGCTCAAAATACAAACGCACTTCGAAATCGCAATACTTCAGGATTTTGTGCACCTCTTTGAAAAAAAATTTATAGCATACAGACAAACAGATATTTTTGCGATTCGTCGTGCTGACATACTTGCGATAAGACCTCCACGTATTGATGGTACGTCAAAATCTGTTATCAATGTGCAATTCTTTTACATAAGCTCTGTTATATTTTTTAATTTAAATCGTATTGTCAATATACTATCAACTTTTTAGAATGAAAAAAGGATGCAGATCTCTCGATAGCAAATAATCGCACTTTTTAATATAGTTTTTTTTAATATAGTTTTGAATTGCGATATATCGCTTCTCGTGAATGAAGCTTACTTAAATTCGGATGGAAATCGAGTTCGACCAATCGCACAACTCCCATAATATTTTAACTGCAGAATTAAATACCGTGAAATCCGTGAGATTAATCGCAGTCAGCCGCGAAACGCGAAGCGAAATCGGGAAAAAAGTTGAGATATATGCTCCGATACCTCAAGTTATTGTTGCATTATGAACGAGTATTTTATGGCACGCATTTATGATATTTTATGACGGCGTGCGAACGATAATAGTTTATGCGATTTGCGAATTATTATGCAGATCACAACGAGATGGACGCGATATCCCTAATTTGCTATTCCCATTGGGAGTCACGTCGAGGATGCTTTGAGCAACGAGCATGTAATTTCATCTTCACCTCCAGTCAGATATTTGTCAGCATGCAGCTGAAGTCTCGATTTCTCAAGTGACGACCAATGTGATTTCGTTCGCACATCTTATCTCCGTATTTCTCAATCGTTACTTAAATGTCGGTATAATTAATTGCTTAACAAAATTCGATAAAGCTGACCAAAATTTCAATGGTCTACTGTCCGACATCGTTTTTCAACCAAAGCCAAGCTGTGAGAAATCATTGTTTCTAGAAAGCAATGTCCCTTCTTTTATTCTTGTGTAGGGCTTTTGTTTGCCACGTTAAAGTCTCATCGTTTTTCTTTACGGTTTCCTCTTTCTTTCATCTTGTGACGGAGATTTATTAACGCGTTTCCAAACGATATAAATACGACGCTTCGAGAAGTACTTTGTTAAAATGGCAACAAGGTAAAAAATTGAAACATTATAAAAATAAAACGATGATTAATTGTAGGAAAATTTTACACATGACTTGTTTATTATATACGAAGGAAAATGATGGAAAAAAAAATGATGTTTAATGCACTCGACCCATAAAGAATAAACATTCTCAGTATGTGCCGTGCCAGAAGTTATGCAAATGGTATAACTTTGATGATTCATTTGGGACTTTATTCTTTATCCTGAGTGATTCGATATAGTCCATATAGTTGTTCTAATTCTCAGCTGTTGTAAAGAGTGACCCTCCAGAGAATCAAATGGCTTATATTGCGAAGTTGTAGTAGTTCGTACAACCACAACGCACAGAATATTTCCCAATTGACAAACTTTACAGGTATACATGAACATACATGTGTATATACATGTCAAATTTATATACCATGTACATATATAGTTTCGATTTACCTTCATCTCAAAACGTATATCGGGAGAAGACTTGTTTATGTGCTTTCACAAAACATTATTCTAGACCCGCATTAAAGCACAAGCAATACTATTAGTGATAGTACTGTGTATGAAACTAAATTATTTGGATTTCATTGTAATTTAACTTGGTATTTTCTCACATTGCATTTTCCTTGTTTTCCTTTCATGCAAATTTTTCTTTATGCATCTTCCCGTACAGTAGACGCCAAGGTTGCGATTTTATCTCCGCGCAGAGTTCTCACGAAGAAAATCGTCAACGAATTTATATTATCCAAACTCTACAAACTTAAGTATTTACAAGATGGCAGGGAATGAGAATAAAAAAAGAAATCTTGTATAATTCAAGAGACGGAACGGTTACATAAAAATTAATCGAAAATCGATTATTTCTTCCAGCCACTTTGAAATAATGAATTAATGATTCCTCCTAGCCAGTAGCATAATATTTTTCTTGCAATTTTTATTGCAAACGAAGAAAAGTTGAGAAAAATATTTCCGGATTAAATTAATGAAGATCAAAGCAAGATAATTAATTTATAAAATACAATGTAATAGAAGCAAATAGAATTGTATTGCTCAATTGACACCTAATTAAAGATAAGATGTCAAAAATACAAATATGAAATATTAATGTTATAATCAATTGTCGAAAGTCTCTCCGTGGCGACATTGCGTTTCATTTTTCGCCTTTCGCTATAAATCTACGCCGAGTTTGATTAAAACTGGCGAGCATGCCGAAGCAATCTCGCAATTTCGCCAACAGAGCGATTTATCCAAGGAACCAGGGCAGGCTCTACATAATGCCACCCATCGAAACTTTGCGAGCATACGCGGCATGTGGGAAAAATCGCATAACGAGACGTGTTTATGACGAAAAATACGCGAAGAGAACGGGCAAAAATGATAATTTCGATCGGCGAAGTTGCGGCGTAGGACAACGCTGACATATTCTGCTGTTTCATCGGGCAGAGGTGGAAGTTCGCGATCGTGGTCCGCAAACTAATGGGCTGCTACATCGCTGCGAGCACTTTGGATAATTCTCTCGTTTTCATGTTAGAATATCTTTTCGTAACGAGAGATGCGCACACAAAGCTGTCATCTGTGTTATAGGATTCTCCTTTTTGCATTCGAATTTTTCGCAAGCCATAAACAAGGCTGGATAAGATAAATTTATTTCCATGTGCGTCCGCAGTTTGTACATCGCTTATATGTACTTGAATTTTAAGCTTATCTAGCCTTAATTAAAGTTCGTTGACAGTTGTAAAATTCTTGTCAACCGAACTATCCGTAGAACATAATAAACTTATTATTAAATTACGGATGCGAGTTATATTTTGTGCAGAGACACGCGCAAAATGCGCAAATAATCCAATTCAAATCGGTTCAAATCTCATTATGGAAAATACATGACAAAATATAATGTTTCATTACACAGAGATACAAATTGATTACTTCATAGATTGATTATTATTATATTAAAATATGTTATACAGAGTATTTATGAATTCATGATACAATCGGAAAAAGGACGATTCTTAAAAGATAAATAAAAACGTAGATTAAAATTTTTTTATAGTTTTGTTTTTAAGGCTTTGTTTTTAAGAAACATTTTAAAAACTTGCTGGATTCGTTTGAACTTAATTATATCTCAACATAATGGATCTTATTAAATCTGTGAAGTTAGCACGCTATCTTTTCATATTAGTTTTTTCATATAAAAAATGTAGAACTTTTTTTTATTTTTAGGTAGAACAGTAGAACTATGAAAAGTGCTACTGAAACTATCATTATATATTTTATATTAATAGAATGTCGCGTGCGCGCTTGATCCGATATTATTGTAAGATTTTATTTCTGCTTGTATTTATGTTTATCTGACTAATGGAGATACACAATAAAAACAAAATATTCACGCACGATAAATTTTATTATTTTCTAAATTTTCTAGAAAAATTGTTACCCATTCTGTGGAATACACAATTTTGCTCTTCGAAGTAAATTTCTGTGAATGATTTTTAACATTCTGATTCAAGTCAAATTCAATTTATCAATTAATCTATCCGATGAATTTAAATTTTTTGAAAACAAAACTTCATATAAAAACATTTATTCTACGTTTATTTATGTTTTCATGTGGAATCACCCGCTTCCCGATTAAATCATCAATTCATGGGATAATCCAAAGTCACTATTCATTTCTTTTCCAATCGAAATACTGCGTAGAATATTCTCGAATGTACATGCATATGATATTCAAGGAGAGCATCGATATCGAAGCATTTTTGATATTTTAGCTTCACGCTAGTAAATGCATATGCGCGTGATAATGCACCTGGACGTGGCGAGAGTGCATTATTAAAATATACATCATGGGGTTATACAGCGTGAATGTATTTTGCGTATTGCGCAAAACACGATAGATGCGACATTGACAAGAGCGTTGATATTTTCAATGTGCGCGTGAAATTGCGTTATACGAACGAGATTACAACGCTGCGATTTTCGCGGGCTTTAATTCTCGCATCAATTATTATTCGCTTGTATTACAATCGTATTTATTACAATCATAAGAGGATTAATATTGTATCTCAGCTATTATTTAGACGAAATTACATGATGGTAAAATCTGCGTCAAAACGCTTCGAGTGTTGCATTCATATGTATGTAATTGAAAGATTGATTAACGTATTATTGCAGACAAAAAAATCACGTTTTTATAAAAAAAAGTTCCTTTTTGCATGATAACATGAAAAATAATGAAGTAATATCTTGATGTCTGTTCGTTGTTCTTTTGTATAAGTTAGAATTATGAGAAATCTGCAGGGAGCAAAGTAGCATGTCACTTGCTTACTTCTTTCAACATAGAAAATAAAATACATAAGAAACGTAAAAGCGAGTAACTCAACCTGATGTCCTCCTGGCTTCGCGTGGCCATTCGCGACATTATTTATCGGTATACTTTAAGTTGGAATATACAATTCGCAGTTATGCGCGCAAAAGCAAGCTTCTGGAATACGTGCGTCTATTGTACTTCCCCGAACCATTTGGCCGCGACGTATTCAGCGTGCCCCGCTTAACAAGATTTTCTCTTCTTTTAAATCAACCTGACAAGACACCAGCACGTCGCAAGATCTCAAAAAATCGCACGGTATCCTAATAAGACAACATTCAACACAAAGTATTTGGCGTTCTTTGACACATTGTTAGTTGGTTCGTACACATGGCAGTAGAAGTATTTCATAAAAATGTATGACGCGTCACTCGAAGGCAATCATATCGGTCAGACGGCAACGTGTCGTGCTTTTTGAAGTCCGGGAATATAAAATAGAAGTTTCAAATCGAGATGTAGGATATCGATTTGCGAAAGAAGCAACTTGCTGTATTTACTGTGTATTTAAATATAATTGATAGTTTTCTGCATTTATTGGAATCAAACAAAATGGAAAAATAAATAAATTTATATAAATAAATTTTGTTTCAATAAATTGCTTAATGACGTTCAAAAAACGATAAGTTAAAGTGCACGGGAAGATAAAGTGGAATCAATGTGCGAATTAATTAGAATGAGATTACCGAGATGAGATAACGTATTCTCAAGAATAGAAAGAAAAAATCTTCTACAGGGCATAATTATAATGCATCTTAACCGTAATACAGACGATAATTTTCCAATCTTTTACTACAAGCGATGGATTGTTCATATTCTGAGTTAATTTTTCATCATTTTTACAAGTATGAAAAAATTATCAAGTAATTTTCTCTTATATTTTATTTAATTTCAGCATTTTTATACTGAAAAAAAAGTCTGGTTACATTAATTGAAATTTTAGTTAAAAAAATAGACAAACCAAAATTTTCTGATTAAATCTATTATAATTCTAGTTGAGATAATCAGAATTCTGATTAATATGATCAAAATATTCTGGTTCATTTTGAAATTTTTCTCAAAGTAGGAAGTATTCATAAAGTTATTTATTTTAAAAAAGTGATAGGATAAAAACTACTATTTCGCCAAATGCTACTATTTCAGAGAAAAGAAATAATACGCACAAGATACGAATTATCTAATCGTGTATACAAGCATTAATTATGATGTTGAGTGTTGATATCAATTGCGCCGAAGCAAGTGTACATATAACAATCTGCAAGGCGGCGTGTGCTTGGAATATAGGGTTCGAAGTTGAGCACAGATTCCTTATCACCAAGTTTAATCGATTCATATAAGCGTGTGATTCGCGTTCAGCACTTAATTCAGTCCCTTGTTTCGAAACTATCTTATATGCGCGCACACGAAATTCTCGTGCATATGCATTCGCGATCGCGACAAGAGTGAAATTCTATTTCGGATTCTATTTCCGATATCTCTACCAGAGATTTATCAAGGAAGTTTTCAAGTTTCTGGTACACCGGCGTCCCCGACACGACAAATCTTTACACTATTCAGTTCTGTGCACAACTTACCTTCCTGGATAAATACAGAGATAACGTTATGCGCAGTTGTCTCTGCGTGCATTTTCCATTGGAAAAATATTTGCGATAAGCTGAATATTCATAGCATTTAAAGTAGAAGGCGAGCTGTCAAAAGAGAGATTTCTGATAGATTGGAAAAATATTTACTCTAGTCTTTGAATACATGAATAGAGCACCTTTTCTAATATTTCCACATGTCGCTCCATTTTAATGTGACATTTTCAAGCTTTGCGTGAATTTATCTTCAATAATGTTTGCTTTTGTTTGCAAAGCTGCCAAATAATATTTTGCATGCATATATACGTAGGTAGAAAATATTAGACATATAACGCTTGCATTAGGTACTAAACTGAAGTTAGCGTGTCTTCGAAAACTACTCGCCGAGCACTACTAAAAAGTTTTTGCACAGGTAATATTAATAAAGAAACTTTTACATTGTGCTAATTTATCCATTGTCACGCCAAGTCTGACAATGTTATTCATTACCAGCCCATTATAAATCTTTCCGGAAACCGCTGGGATATAATTTCTATCTGAAAGTCTTAATTCAATTTTTCTGATTCAATTCGCAGTGTTCTTTCCGCGTATCGAATACAAGAACGTTACGTGCCTTGTTTTCAGGATAGTTCTTCACTTTGCAATTATCTACGTTATCTAGAAAAATGTTTGCAGTCACAAACTCAAGTAAGACGTGAACGTCGAATCATCAGAAACTTCACTTATATAAATCTTCGAGAGATCAAAAATGGAATTCAAGATCAAATTTTCGCTTCGTTATACATTGTTATGATTTTACAAGTATGAGAGGTAATGTACAATGATATAAGTAAAGTCGCGAGAATCATTTCGAACGAAACGTTAAACATGAGACAATATTAGCAAATGAAGTTTCTCTGTTTCACGACATACTCAATTCTTAATCGCCTGGAGCGAATTTAGGATCTTTCATCTCCTGCAGTTTATAAAATGCTTGTTTGCGAGGATCAAAGAGCGGAAATTATATGAATACAAATTGTTCTTTATTTACAAAAAGCTTTGTATTTTTTTGCGTAATTAATTACGCAAACGATATATTTAACAAACGATATATTTAAAAAACGATATATTTTATTGTGATAGATTAAACTAAACTATTGCAGAGAAAAATATTAAACTAGATATACGGAAAAAAACACAAGAATTTATAAAACTCCTATATATAAAACAAAAATATGCACAATAAAATAAGTACAGATACAACTATATCTATTATGTATTCAATATTTTCCATTTTCTACACTGAAAAAATGACGTTTCAACATTATTTTCATTGAAATAATCTTATTTAACAACAGTATAAATAAATAAAATTTTTATTTAAATTAAGAACAAAATATTTGTTCCATTAATGGCGTCACTGAATTCACAAAATTGTTTTCAGTTAAGATAACGCTATTGATATAACGTCATTTTTTTTCAGTGTACTTTTATCACTTGCGAAAATAATTCTTGACGTAGAAATTTATAATTATGCAAGCGTATCACGTTAGAGTTCATTTTACGGAAAAATGAATTATGAATAAATTTATTGACAGTGATTTATTGACAAACGTTTAATCGCCAGTATCATACATTTCTGCTATCGGGCAGAAATCTATTCCACCCGATCATGCTATGCTCGATGAACCTGAAATTCTATCTCTCGCTTGGCTCGCGAGAGATTTGTCAGGGAAGTTTGTGATATCTACCCCCCACTGATCGGCCGAGTCCTCGTTGCAATATTGCGCCAGGAGGCGAGGAGTACGCAAATTTGATGTTTGGTTAGATACTCAGGACATCGCGGCAAAGTGTTGTTCGATGATACACAGAGATAATGAATCTCGCGCAACTCCGAACTTCCTTAATAAACTCGTCTCTTACTTTATGATATTTCATATAGTTTTACGACTTTCTGTTCGCTTAATCTCCGTCGTCTATAAATATTCCATGTGAATGAAATTGTGATACGCGAAATACGAATCTCCTCTTTTGCGGATAATAAAAAAAAAATAATAGTATTTTCTGAATGAAACGCCCACGTTTTCTGGAAAACAAATTCAATAAATATTCCTTTGTTTTGACGTAGAGAATGCATAGGATAATATGCAGCAAAATAAAAATATTCATTTTGATATTCATTACATTTCATGATAAAGTTTTTAAATATAATTGGCAAAATAGGTCAACTTAGATTTTTAAGTAAATATGCTTGTATTTGATTGTTATACACAGTATACCACAATTTTCCGCAGAGATAAATATTTTTCAATTAGAAAGAGCGAATATGTAGGGATGAAACTTTTAATTAAAAATTATTCTGAACTTCCAAAATAAAAATGATTTTTAATTAATTATCAGCTAACATTAATTATCAGTCGGTGTCAATTAATTAGCGTATGTGTTTCACAAGTCATTATTAATTTCGTTATTATCATAATGAAAATTTCAATATTCATTTCATAGTCATTTCATAGTCCACCGCAAATTATATCTAATATTATATCTAATATTTAATTATCATTTTGCAAACCTTTTAATAGTTTATCAGAGCTTTCACAATATCCACTATTCGATTGTTCTGTCACTGGCGACTTTCACAAGTCCGAGATTTATATCCCAAATCCGTGCTCTCCAAGTGCGATAGGACAGGTAGGCAAGAAGTCTCTCTCTCTCTTTCGTTACATTCGTATTTCTCTCAAGAAGTTTCAATTTCGATGATTAAAGCGCCGCTTGAACGGTGTTTGGTTCCGAGCACCTCGGCTTCGCTCTATAAATCTCTTTTTTATTTTGCAAGCAAAAATAGTAAATCACAGACCATACAGATTGTTCTGTGCTCCTATTCTTGTTAGAGAATAAATAAACAGTATGCGACTGATTAAGAGAATAAGAAAGAAATACGTAAACGCATGGCGAATTTTTAATTACTGGACTGCAGAGAAGGTTGACATGTGCATTTTGAAATCGAGTAATTTTTTCCTATGTTTTTACATTGAAATCCATTTTTACTTCTACATTACCTTTGTCAGTATTTAATTTAAAAATATACACTTCGAATATATAATAGAACATGGATGGATGATTTTTCAAATGGAGACAAGAATTGCCATGATAAAAATGAAACGATAAATCGAAAAATAAAATTAAAATGAATTAACTTATAAAAGTAAAGGTTGCATAAAGTCATTCATGTTATTAAAACTTGTCATTTTGTTAAATACTATTATTAAATATCAAAGGTTCGGTAAATGGCTTTGATTAAAATATTGATTTTGCCAACCTATGCTTTTGTGAAGTTGTGTTTTATTTGTCGGTAATCAAGCACGATGTGCCTTAATGAGCGTCAGGGGGAAATTATGGTTTCCTATTGGCAGCTATTAAATAATTATAGCAAAAAGCTCGATCTTTTAACATCAAAGAGTATATCGGAGAGTTCTTGGAATATGTGCCGAAAAAGATCCATTAGAGAGAAGAAAAATTTTTTATAGCAATTACACACCAGTAGTAATTGCGTATCAAATTAAAATGCATTTATCGAAAAATAATAATAACAATATTAGGATAATATTTATTCTCGCGCAGTAATATTTTTTGATGTTATTAATGCTTTAAGTTAAAAAGAACATCTCATATAAAAAGTATCTTTTAAAAAAATGCTATTTATAAAGACTTCAAGAGATCTACGAGACATCTACAAAGTTTTCATTTAAAAAGAAAATTGTTAAAATATTTTCTCTTGCAACGGTTTTTTCCCCTCTTTAATATATCTTAAAGTATTAAAGATGATTCTGTTTAATTTCATTACGCTTCGTCTAATTGCAAAACATATAATTGAAATATTAAGCAAAATAATTCGTATACGAATTGTTTGTAAGAAAAAGTTCGATAAACATAAAAATTGATGCGAATCCACATAACAAATAGATGGATAAAAATAAAGTTAAGGAAATAATGGACTAGTCACAAAAGCTAATACTCTTTGCAATGCAAAATTCCTTTCTTCGAGTAGAAAAATGAGTCGTCCACTCAGTCGAACGAGAAAAACTCCCGGCGGCATTTCTGGCGGTTTTCCCATTCCCCGTTCTTTGCTTTAGGAAAATTTACCGCCGATTTCGAAGATGACATACCGCGCAGTAACGTTTCCGCGAAGTGCATGGGAAATTATTGTCTTCACATGCCCATTGGAAGGCTCTTTCTGTTCACGAAAAGTCTTTCTCGACTGAAGTCTTTCTTTCGAGTCGACAAGAGTCGACAGATTCACTCTCGGTGAGTCACGATTAAGTTACGTGTGTCGATGCTCCAACAGAAAAATTTTATTACTACATTTCGCGGTTGTTTTACCTTTGCGAAGGAATTTCTTTCTCTTTCAAAATACTGCCTCGCCAGAAACTGTGCACCTTCTTTACGCACAGCCTTCTGGAAAAAAATATTAGCGATTCGTAGTAGTCTACAAAACGTGCAACACAATCTCGCGCAGGATTTGAAAAAATTCACTGTAGAATACATCGCAGTATTTCGCATTTAAATTATTCAGCTTTCAGCAAAACAATGTAGATATTCGCGAAAGAACCCGCTCCTTCCTGCTATTTTTATTTAGTATTTGAGTCGTCTATGTTGCACACACAATACACATGTTGCATACACATTTTTAAAATAATTTTTCTTAAATTGCATATTTTTAAATGTGTCCTTTTTAAGTAAATAAAGAAAAATATTTAAGAGTAAAAGATAAATACAAAAAATAAATAGAAATATAATAATAATTAAAACGAATATTCATACAAATTATATAATAATACAATATAAAAATTTTATATATTTTCAAGAAAATTTATAAACTTAATTAGATAAATCATATTAGATTAGAAAATATAAGAAGAATATAAGAAGAACAAATAAATATTGCTATTATTAAATTACGAGTATTTGACTCTATAACTTTATTCTATTTCAATTTTTTTGAAAAATGTTTTTATTAAACCATTTTGCATGCAAAGATTTATTCTTTCGAAATCTCTTCTATTTTTTTCTGGCCTGGAATGAGATTTTTCGCATAATATCGTGAATCTAAACGATGCTATCCTTAATGAGGCAACGAGAACACTTCTAAATGGCAAGCACGCCACAATTAGGGGCAGGAAAGCGCGCGTGACAGGTTAAATCATTAAAGAAAGTGAAGAAGGAGTTGGGTCTCCCTATAATTCTTCTCAATTTATCTTCGCGAGCAAAGATGCGTCATTTGCTCTCTCGATGTCGGATCATTAACTCTCCCTTAAATTTGCATTACATCTTGTTCATTTAATCCGGACAAATGCGGAATTTTATTAGAAGTAAATTGTGACAAATTTTACTTTATGAAGAGATATTTGAAAGAATAATTGACGTATATATATAATATGTAATAAATATTCGTTTCTATGATATAAGACGTGATAAATATCCGTTCGAATGAATGTGAATTGATGTGCGTGAGTTCGAATCTTTTTGATTTCAAAAGTAAATATTACTATTTCATTTTATTCCAATTCAAAAGAATTCTCGAATAAAAATTATAAGATTAAGCATTGTGTAACTAGTAAATCATCTAACGGAAAGATAAAGATTTATCAGCGAACCAAACTGCGGAATGTTGCCTTGGGAACGTACATACTCAAAAGATTATGCTACATAAAGCGGGATTATATCTGCCCCAAAGGCGAACAAGTTTCTCAAGCTTACACGTTTTAAAATGAACGCAATTTTGCTTCTAAACTAATATGAAAAGTTTAATTTAATTCGCAAAGAATTTAGAAATAATATGTTGATTAAGCTACGTCATTATCTTACATCATCTTATGTCAATTTTTTATTTGCAAATAATAAATTTTTAAATTAATAAATAATACATTTATACTCAAATGACTGCATCAAAAAAATGTACTAAATCTTAATACATATTTCTTTGAATATTACTAATTGTAAGTAAACATTTACTTATAGTAATATATATACTCAATAAGAAAAAATGATAGTTAAATAAAATTAATGGTTTTTATATCAAATAAATATTTTCTTAGAATTATATTAAACAAATATATATATTAAAATTTAGTATTTTTTCAGTGTAATCAATAAAACTATTTAAGCAAGAGAAAAGCAAGAGAAATGTAAGTTAGAAACAAATGATGCAATTGATCTTTTCTGCCGTAAATATCCTCCGACTTAAACCGAAAATGGGTAATCAATAACGTATGCACGACTAATGTGTAATTTATTAGGACGCACGGGATCCCCACATTAAGAGAATTTATTTCTATCCCGCAAAATCGTACACACATATATATTTGTATAAGTGAGTACGATACAATTTTGATAGAACCAGGACCATTCCATTCTATCATTCGTACATATTGCCATTAATTGATAATTATTGACGCTACAAATATGGCATTCCGTTTCAGGGATTTTTATAAAGAGAAGTGGAATCATATCGAGTGCATCGGCAACGAGAAACTTCGTCTTCTCAGCTTCGAGAAATCAGCGATAATTGGAAGTAATTGTATAAGCGTCCCTCGAAAATTGGAAAGATCTCTCTCGTCTCGCGCTGTTTTCGAAGATTTAATTCAATATCGACCATTAATTACAACACGCTCGCTCGACTCTTCGGTATCATTTATAAAACTTTCACGTTACAGCGTGTCGCGCCTTAATAGCATCATA
>NW_012130080.1:3155556-3157717 GCF_000143395.1 Atta cephalotes | reverse complement strand
TGTATATAACCGAGAGCAGATTTACTTCGCGTGCCCATCGTACATTGGTTTTGAGCATCCAAATATTTATGAATGTGCGAATCAATAATAAATAATCGGCGTAATAAAAATAAAACGGTCACGTAGAATGTATGATGCATTTTTTTTTTAATCGGAGCGCATTTTACTAGTCATCCATATCCGAACTTGATGGCCGACAGCGCCGATTTATGCGCGTCACGTCTCGAGAGAGATTTCGCGAATCTCTCATGCAACTTTATTTGCGCTAGAAGTGAATCAAGCAATCGCACGTAAATCGAACATTTCTCTAGGCATGTTACATTGAGCGGACATGCGCGACCATCGCATTTTTCTTGAACCGCGAAAAATAAACACTACACGTGCAGTGATAACAAAAATGGCAGCGCAGAGATGACAGTGCAAATAAAAGGAAAAAGGATGAGAAAATAATAAATAGTTATTATCACTCTCGTCTCTCGAAACGCAAAATAATGTAACATCTTCTTTGTAATTTCCTACACAATACACGTCATCGTTCTTCTTCGATACCTTGCTACTTCACTTGCCCTATGAACTTTGACACAGGCGAATATTAACGTATTAACGTCGACTGATTAATGATTCACGAAATGACAGATGCATTAAATCCTCACGGAGGAGCGAAAAGAGGGATTCGTTAAATTCGTACATCGACTCGAAAATAATTGTGATCATATTCTTACATTCGTAAATCATCACATTTTATATATGTCGTCTTAAAGCGTATTAACTCCTGACAAGAAATAATTTAGATAATAAAAGAGCTTTTTATTCGCGTTATATCAAAAAAGAGTTTTCAACTTTATTGAATATAAATCATATTAAAGATTAAATATTAAATATTAAATTTATATCGATTGAAATATGTGAAATATGCGTAAAGAGAGAAAATTTTATATAATATCCATGTGAATGTATTTATTTAATCAAGGAAAAATTGCAACGGATTCGACAAGATTTATTAAAACTGATTTAGATTAGAGTGCTTCATATACCGCGCCGTTAAACTTCTCACCTTCGTTGAAGTCTCGACTCGTGCAATTAAATGTTTAAGAACTTAAAGCAAAGGAAAATGTCTTCTCATACATCGCCCGATCGTTCTTATCGTCGGTCGTTAAGCGCGAAGTCATTAATTTCTTCAACTTCGCAGCGATCGTCTGCACGAATAATATTTAAAAAAATCTATCAAGCAGAAAAAGTTGCAGTTGCACATCTGACTGCGCCACGACTCAAAATTATTCAAATATATGCTGACAAATGGAATATAAGCATAACCAGATGGAAAGCAGAAAGAGATAGATAGAGAAGGAGAGAGAAAGAGAAAGCATTCGTGTGAAACTCGTCAGGCTGATGGATAGAAGAACAGTCGGTTACGAAAGCTTGACTGGGTTACAAAGGCATGTTGGAAATACATGATTCTACACTACATAGCTGTGCATATAATGATATTTTCACGGCTTCAGAATGCGACGTCATTCTGAATGTTAAATCCGCGAATTCTCATGCCTGGGCGGAAAATGCTTATAAAATTGTGTGGTCCGAGTTATAACGGAGTCCAACTCGCCGGTCAACCGTATTTGGATACGCGAGGAAATTTTCAGTAATATCTTCATCTGAAATTCTTCGAGAGAACTGTTCAGAAACAGAATGTAATAGAAAACTTTGTTACGGGGTCCGCTTGACAGTAATTATATTCCGTGGAATATAATCATCCGAATGCGATAGCGAGGTCCGACATAGGTACATTATTATAGTTTCCTCAAGCATTACGTTGAAAACAAGCAACTCGCGCAAACATAAAGACGTAAACAGGAACAATACATGCATGTAATTATAGAAATGTAATGAAATACCTCTATGTAACGTTAAATTCTAAATAATTCTGCTAATTTAACAAACTCATTAAAAACGAAAGTTACTGGTTATGCATGTAACTGCACTTAAAACGAACATTTGACGCAAAATTTACATAAAAAAACATATTTTCATTTTGTAAGTATTATACGAATGTTCTGTTTATTAAAAGATATTTTATGTTTAATTATTTCTCTAATTATTTCTTTTTTCAAAATGAGTATATATATATATATATATATATATATATATATATATATATATATAT
>NW_012130080.1:3140486-3155536 GCF_000143395.1 Atta cephalotes | reverse complement strand
TNTATATATATATTATTATTATTACTATTATTATTATTATTATATATATATATATATATATATATATATATATATATATATATATATATATATATTGGATGTTCCGCTCGTGTCACCTTTGAAAAAATGGAGCGGTTTTTATCAGATACAAGTACAAACTCGTTAAGCTCCGAAATAGTCCAAATTAACCTCCAGGGCGTAATTAACTCTCGCTAAGAGCGACTGCCACGGTTGCAGCTTTATCAATAAATAACTGTCGTAAACGTGACAAGAGGATATTCACCTCATCAAGATTGTCAAAGTACTTAATTTATGAATGTATTCTTACATCACGCTCATCGTCCTTCATCATACGTAAAATTGAAAAAAATGTCTTCATAAAAGTTACATAGCTGCTAATGCATATCAAAAAATTCAAAAGAAGAGTCCAATTATGTATTCTATAACAAAATCACTCTGCATTGAGGAAAATACTAAATTTTAATACATTATTTGAATAATTCTAAGTAAATATTTACTAAATGTAAAACAAAAAATATTTGATACAAAAATCATTTTTCATTAATTTAATTATCATCTTTTTTATTAAATAAATATTTATTTATTATTAAAAAAAAATATGCAATTAAGATTTAATAAATTTTTTTTCTGCATAGACAATCGTGTATCAATTGATCACAATATTATCTAAAAATTTTAACACGCAGGCTTCATTTATAAAAAAATAAATCTCAAACAAAAATTCTTTCTTTCTCTTTTATCTTGATATTCTAAGAACATTTCATTTCCGTAATCTTTCAGTGAACCCGGACGATACTGTAAGAGAAATTAAGAAAAGGCACGCGGAGGTGGTATTCCCAGATCTTTCATTTCGCTGGAATCAACGGCATATCATGAGTTCTCTAGCTTAATGAGAAAGCTACTCGTGAGAGGAAGAAGCGCCACGACGTCGTCGCATGGTGATGCGACGGCCTATTCATCGAGTAGTTTCACTTGTCGCGCCGTATTAAAGGCCGACTACCGTCGCCATTCTATCGAAAGCCAAGAAAGCGCCGACAAAGTTATTGCAACCGCATTAACTCCGTTTTAACGGCTTAGCGAAACTCTGTATCGACGTTGGGTTTTAATGGCGAAGTGGAAAAAAAAAATAACAGAAATAAAGACAGTGGATCAAAAGAGACGTTTTGACATGGATTACGTCTACCTCGTCTCTCCTCATACTCATTTATTTATGAATGCGTTCTTGTTATTTTACCTCTTTTATGCACACGTGATGAGTTCTTATTTTCTACGTGTAAATACACATATGCTCGAAAATGGAACATGAAGAAAAATGTAGCATGTTATGTAGCTCATTACTACAGATTAAAATAAAACACATCCCATACATTACATATAGATCTTTCCTTTCATGTTGTAAAAATTACTATTACATATTTGCACATATTACCCTTACAGATACGCATACGAAGAGAGAACTCCGACAACTCTAAATCGAGAAGCAGATCTATAAATCACAAATGAATCCGGCGGATTACACCAACACACGTAAATTTGTCGATGTATGGACCGATTACGGTATCATTACCCAGTTTGCACTTGGATTCAGCTTGTGAAAAGCTGAAAAAGGAATAGGACAGCTTTGATCAATGAAAAAAACATGGATCGAACACCAGGCTATAATCGCATTTGGTACTACTGTATTTGTTATCGATGCTTTCAAGACCGATTGTTCGCGAGCTTTTCTTCGTAAATCTTTTATCCCAGCCAACACAATATTTCTCAATTATTTGTCTTCTCAATGTGATGTTTCAAACCCTATTCTCTTATTCGCAATGAAACAACGATCAATCTTGTTTGCCAAATTAGAAACTTATTCTTGTGACAATAAATCGATCTTTTTATCTCAGAGAACTGCATTGTCTTATCTGCAATTGATCCCGACGCGTTTTTGCAACAATCGCAAGAAAATGTTACGTTTGATTTTAATTCTGGAGACACAGTATGGCATCATAAATGGAATCCATCGCATATTGATGCTCGATATAAACTTTTAAACTCGCTCTTTCCACAAATTTATTTTCTTGAAGTGAAATATACATACGTCGAAAACTTTTCCATATTCGAACACTCAGTAGCGCGCGCTTAGAACACGTGCACGTGTAAAGAATGAGTAACAGAGGCGGAATATTCAGAGAAACATTGTATGACATAACTTCTGAGAGGAAAATTTCGATAAGAAATTTATATTCAATACGTCTCTAGCCTTTGGAAGAAACCATCAAAATGCAAATATTTCAAACACTGGCATCACAATTAGAAACAGTTTCTCTCTTTCTAATTAATCATAATGTTTGTGTAAAATTCTCTGTTTAATTTTCATGCATATTTCGAAAATAGAATTTATGCTCCATGTGAAGACAGAAACTGTAAAATTTTTACTCACAAATCTCTGGAAGGTAATTCATTATCCAACGTTCTACTAATTTAATGAATTATCTATGTTACCGAATAGCTGCCGAATTACAACCACATTCATTCATCTTTAATCCTCGTTCTCTCTCCAGAACTGAAAATAAATTGAGGGTCGTGCATACCGAATTCCTATCCTCCTTTCTCTCAAAATTTCTCTCAGAACATTCAGAGACCTACACAATAATCTTGGCCATTATGCAAAAGACAGATTCAAGCATATAGGCAATCGACATAGAGAACGTAGATATTATTATCATGCCAGACTAAATGCAACGATTCTTCAATTTGATAAAGAACCTCGAGGCATTCTTGTATGTCTGTATTTTCTACCGACTTTGTTCATTATAAATGCATATTTTGCAAAAAATGGCGGATGAATATCTTTAAAAATATCTTAAAAAAACATAAAATAAAAAATAGACTGCTCGCGATATAGAAATTCAAAAATTTAATGCATTACGTTTTTTCTTAGATTCTTTTTTGTTGTATACCTACTATTTTCTACGGTCTAATTATTTATTGTTATTATAATTTTAATAATTAATTACGTATTGCATTAATATTCTGGCTAATTATTCATTGTTACATGCATATTACGTAGATAATAATTGCGCATTTACATTTAAAAGCTGTCAATAAATGATAACTGAATAGCATTAAAGAAATATTTTTCTAGTGTGATATATAACACATACTAATACGACTAAAAATAATTTTTCTTTAGCTTGTCGCGCCAACATTAATCTTCCGGCGAACATTTACATCACTGTCTGCAGTAACAGCAAACATCTATCTGCTTAGTAATGGCTCCTACTAAAATCACAAAACTTTCACAGAAAATTGTACCATGAAATATTCCTTTTCCTTTTGTCAACATTATATAATTTTAATCAAGGATTAATCAATTTGCGAGGAAAATTTGCTGTTTTTCCATCTATTGTGTATTAAATAATATATTATAAAAACAAAATTCTTTAAAGAAGACACTAATAAATTTTTATAAAAAGGAATATATATAAAGTCTTATACAACCAAATTTAATTTTACTGAAATTTTGTTTTCGACTTTGTTCGAAAATACATGACGAACTTCTCGCTTTCTGTTCGAAACAATGCATTCAGATTTATGTTACTGAATATACAACCTAAAAAGTACAGCGATTGCGTGCGTGACCAATAAATTATTTACATATTACACAACTCCTGCGCTCGCTATGCAAATTACAGGAAAGTAATGATCAACCGAATCCATCGCGTGCATCCTAATCGATGACGAAAAGCCATCGACAAAGAAATCTGTTTACGGTTCGCTTTGCAAATATATAGGTGATAACACGTTCGACGAAAAAGGAATCGATATATATCGTTACGATCTCGTAGGAGCCAATTAAGAGATGCAAGTGATCATCGCAATCCGGGAAGAAAATAAAGAAAAAAAAACCTGTCCGATTCCCATGCGGTAATTCCAACCTTCTATCTGCCTTTGTTGCCCCCTTCCCACCCATAGATACACAAATGCGCGAGCCTCGACAAAGCTACTTTGTTACTGCTAATTGGCTCGCGCGATCGATAACCACGCAATTCGAGCGCTTAATCCCATCGCAAACTGCATGCGTGGCAGGGCGTGACGTAAGAACACGCGTGGACACGCCGTTTGTTATGTTCACACGTTAATTCCGCGTTGCTCTAATTCTGCGGCTTTAACCAAAATCCGTTGCAACATGAAAGATAAAAATAATACGTATTGATATCAGTGCAAAATACTGTTCCTTATTAAGAAAAGCTCTCTCTCAGCTTCAAATAACTTTTAAACCCAGTGACAGTGTAAAAAAATCAAAAATTTTGAATTTGCTATAACTGCTCACGTTTATACTATAATCTCTACTGTGATTGATCAATTCGCTTATTACTTTACATTTTTCGATTAGCTTAAGTTTCAAACTAATGACATATAAAAAAAGCATAACTACATAAAGTCATAAATATAAGTAAATGTCATAGTAAATAAAAAAAATTGATTTTATATAACAAGTCGATAATGCAAGGCAATTGCGGATACAATAAAAAACATTTTGTATTTGCGTTAGAAATGATTCATACAAGTCCTTGTTAAAATTTTATGTTGAACGTATGTTTTTAACATATTCGAGTATTAATTTAATATAATATGATTATATTATTTAATATTTTGTATTAAATTGATAAATTCAACATTTAATTTAAAAATAACACAATTTATGAATAATTGAACAAATAACATGAAAATAATGTTTTATTTAAAACATAAGTTTTAAAATAAATGAATAAAATACGTGCATGGTAATTTAATATGTCATAAATGTTAATTTTACGGAAAAAATATGCTCCCATAGATTACTCAGAAATTACGTAACGGTTACATTGTCTATGTTAATTTTTTTATATAATATTCGTGCTACTTTCTAATGTATTTATCAGATGTCAAACTAACATAAAAATTTAAATGGACATTTGTGATACATGAAATGTGCTAAATTTAACACAAGTTTTTTCAACTATATATAAATAAATCAGCATTTTTTATTTGCTTACATTTCACTGCCTATATTTTTCTATATGCCACTGATTTTATTCATTATTATTTCTTATTGCAATCTATTACGTAAATAGTGTCTAAACATGTTTTCGTCTCTAGGAATAAGATATTTGCCGATGATAGTAGGCGGCAAGTGCCAATAGAGTGAAGATATCGGACGTAAACGAGGCATACCTGTCTCACTATGTGACCAGAATAAAACGGAACATATATTTGTATCGGAAATTTAACCTTTGACCGTAAAGAATCGTGAGAAATCTTATACATCACGTCTTATATATAGATATATATTATTTTTTCAAAAGAATATCTCGATTATGCAATTGAAATATACGCACGTACATAATTATTGTCGCACATAATTATCTCTTTGTCCCTTCCTTGTCAAATAAAACAATCAAATTATATCACAAATTGTGATAATAATGATAAATAGCGAGCGATATAATATATCGCTATATATATTCCATAGAATGAGTCCATGTTGTTGTTCATAATATGTTCCGTCGTTAATAAAATTAAGAAGTGTTGTCGAGCTAAATAATTGTCATGGAATAGATGTTTATGGTGAAACAATGATCAGACGAAACAACGGACTCACCAATATATGTATGCTTCTACAAATTAATTTACGCTGCGGTAGCCAGTATGTCGACAGTCCTTACTAGTGTGATCACTGTCCGAGTGGTAAATTTGTGATGGCCAGAACGAATAATGAAGCAAAACGCTTCCGCTTCGCTGCATCCGAATTCCTTCATGCAGAAATACCTTCAATAAACGTAAAAATGCGATTTTCCACTAAAAATAATTTATGAAAGAGAAAAATAAAGAAAAATTTATAAACAAGTTACAACGTCGATAAGATGGCGTGTTTTTTTTTAAGTTTTTATATAAATTTATAAACAAATGTATATAACGCGACGGACAAAAAAAAAACACAGCAATAATAAACAAGATGAAATGAAATTATTTAACGTATTATATTTTTCTTCCTCGTTTCTTTTTTCTAACTGTCTAACGTGAAACCAAATAAAATAAGTTTGACACACACATGATAAATTATTTATTATATTATTCCATCCAATCTATAGATCTCTGATCTACAGATAGTCTATATTTTCCCAATGCCATCTTCGATTTTCATCTATTTAAATATAAACGTCGAGATCTCACCTGTCCCAAAATTCTCGATCTTTGCGGGCTCCGAATTCTCTTCTCAATTGCTTAAATAATCCCCGCTTAAACAACAATATAATATCAGTACTTCGTAATTTATTTATCAATACGGCGCATCAAATCGTTTAATTCTCTTCGCAATATCTCTTTTTTATCATTCTCTTTTTCGCCTTGAGTCGCTAAAGAGTTCCATTTGTTGATTTTTAAGCAATGCTTTCGCTTTCCTTCAGAGCCAATTTGCGATCATTGAACATTATTATGTAACTTTTACTTTTGCAAAGAGCTGTCGGTTATTTTGATCCACTGAAAAACAGTTCGGATTCCTCGATTACTCATTCCCTTGTTCTTTGTGTTACACTTCATCTCTCCAACATGCTTCGTTCACGCGAGTTCATTGACATCCGGCCACTGCCCAACTGTCTTCTCTCTCGACACTGTCTCGTCCTACAAATTCGAATCACTCACCATTCTATCTGTGAACTATAAATTTTTTATCCTTTTCTAATGAGATTCCCGAAAGGACCGAACATCGTTCAACTTTCTTTTTTCTCGTTGCGGTTCTGGTGCACCAAAATTTCTGTACGCCTAATACACACCACCTCGATCACTTTTCATTAAGTAAAATTATTAATACAGTCTCGATCTTCCTAACAATCAATAATCATGATCTCGCGTTTGAAACATAATCACCCAGGCAGCGAGCTCCCTTCGATCTCTTCCTCTAGATCACCAAATTCTCACCAAGGACCGATGAAAAATTCCCCGATGAGGAACTTTTCCACAGTGAACTTTTGTCCAACTCGGATCTTCACGCATGCAGGATCCAGCGTGATCGAGGTAACGCGGAAACATTGACAGATGATTCAGAAAGGAGGATCCAGGAGCGATCGAGCGCGGAGCAAAGAAGAGACGAAGACCGGCCGGTGTCGGACCTCGTGGATGCTGACTTGTTGGCTTGCGGAGTAACGTGTCGTGGGTGGAGTGCGCCCCTCGCCGCCGGGTGGCCAGACCAGGTCGGCGACCGTCGTACCCGTGTCCTGCGAATGGCTTGTACCGGCGGCGCGCTCGCGACTGGGATCCTGGATTTCGGATGAGGGGCTCGCTCTCAAGAATCAAACACGCAGGCGCTGCATGCTCGCCGTCTCTTTTCCTGGCGCGCCGACTCGCCTCGCTTCTCTCTGTCTTTCTTACTCGGCAGCCTGCCGGTGCTCGCCTGCTCCTGCTTACGCGTGGGGTGGCTGATATGAGAGAGTAACCTACCCTGTCCACCTGCCCCTACCTGTATCTGCCCTACCTGTGCGTCCCTATCTACTCCCTTGTTTCTGACCCTACCCCGCTCCTGCTCGCCGACATCACAGAAAAGACGTGCATTCTATTAATAATTGTCACGGTGACGTGGTCTTAAACGACACGCGAGTGCATTCGCCGCTTCCTGACGTAGTCCCCCGGTTAATGACGTTGAGATACTCGCGTTAACACGGAGCATCCACGTAGATGCATCACACTAATCGCGTCAATCTGGTCGACGGGTCTCGAGCGGAACGTGCTAAGCGGAAGCGATTACGCGCCGACTAATTGCAAAAGCGTAACAATCCTTATTAAAAATATATAAGTATACGCAAATAAATAGATAATTTTCTAAATATTTTAAAATACTCATATGCAACTTTTTATTTTTTTTCCATCGGAAGAGATGAAAGCTTCGTATTCACTCTGAATTAAAAAAAAATAAAAGTTATTCTCTTATTTAGTTTTAATCAAACTAAGTGCTGAGCACGCTTTTGTAACGTTCTACATCGTTACAGTCGAAAAATATAACGAAAAATTTATTACGATATTAGCTGCCGTTCACAAATGTCAACATGCGAGCCATTTTATTCTATAATATGTCCTTGCTGCTCTTATTCCTGCTCGTAGAGTTACGTAAGTCTACCAAGGGTTGTTTTACCCATCCTAGTCCTTCGTTTGCTACGTGCTTCGAGTATTTTCGCAGTGAACCTGCGCTACCTGTCTACATACTGACATTTAGATGCACTTGCGTAGGTTTGAAACTTTTTATTTGTATACAATGCAATTTTTAATCTAACCGGCTGGATTTAATTTGGGAAAGTTTTGTAGAGCCCCAATAAAGAATTAGACCGCTGTCTCTCAAAACTGCTACAAATATAATAATAAGATATGAAGATATGATAATAATGCAATTATACTATTTATTATTATTTTAATAAAGGATTCTCAGTGCATATGCAATCGCGTATATGCGTATTAAAGTTTCAAGAGTATTGTGCAGGTCGCTCGGAATCCTATGCAAACTATCTAAATTCCGAGATAACATATGCATTCAAGAAACAGTTTATAACAATATATGTGACATACATAGTGAATATAAACTATGAATTAATTACTGAAATCTTTCTAGAGTGATTACATTATTCAACCAAATTCTCTCCAAAGTGCTGTAGTACATATTCTAAAGTAGTACATATTCTAAAGATTTTCTTGCATTGAACGCGATGCTGTCAGAATTTACATAGCACATCAGGATTTTCAGTAAATTAGAGTGAAATTGATCAAAAATTTTTGACCATTTTCAACATTCTTTTATAGCAAAACTCGTTTTGAAATAATGCCATCTAAAAGTACAATTCAAGAACTTTCATTTAAATAAATTTTAATCATAATCAATTTATTTTCATTAAATTATCACTGAAGTTTATTTAAATTTTAAACTTTTTCTATATAATTATGCAGTTTAATAAAAAATTATTTTTTTCCTCAAAATGTCACAGTACATATTCAAAAATTTTTTGTATTGAATGATGTCGTCAAGAATTTGCACATTAAGCTTTTAATAAATTCAGACGAAATGAGCTAAAAATCATTCCAATTTACTAAAAATCTTGATCCACTACGCAAATTTTAATGATGGCATTGTGTTCAGCGCCAAAAAATTTTCGATGTATGTATAGCATTTCAAAAAGAAAAAAAATAATTTTTTATTGAATTGTAATTATACAAATTTCTAACACTCAAATAGTAATATCTTGATGAAAATAAATGTCATACGATCATGAATTAAATGTATTTAAAAGCTTTCGAATTGTACTTTTAGACTGATATTTATAGTTTGTTCTTATTTAAGATCTTAAGTAATATTTTAAGATGTAATATTATTAAATTATTATATAAAGATGCTAATACACCACAACTCTATAATTTGTTTATAAATTATGACATTTTAAGAGACTGTATTACCATCGATATTAAATATAAGACTATAAATTGCTATAAATGGTGTAAACTTTATTTATAAACAAGATTTTGTTTTAAATAATATTAAAAAAAAATACTAAAAATAGTAAAAAATTATTTGCGTATTGTATCTCAATTTCACTTGAAAATCTTGATGTGCTACGTAAATTTTGCCAACAGCAAAAAACGAAAAAAATCTTCGAAATGTATACTATGGCACTTCGGAGAGAAAAAAAGTGATTTTTCAAACATTTTTATTAACAGATATGAATAATTGACGCAACTTGTACCATTCTGATAGTAAGACCAAATTAAAAAATAACAATTTAAATCAATGATAACATGAAAAGATTCACGACAATAATAGTTTCACTTGGCTAATTTCTGTTTTAAACAATTTATAATTCGTGTCAAATTTAGAGAAAAGCTTTATTCATTTTTTTATTCATAATTTTATATTATATTGTGTAATACAAAAAATACGATATTAGAATACACATATCAGAAAAGAAGGAAAGTACACATAAAGTACATGCATTAAAAATACACGATATATATATATATATATATATATATAAAATTATCAACATAGAATTTTATTCTATAAAAATTGACGTGAATTATAGAGAGTCTAAATCTTTTTTTTATCCTGCTGTGAATTTTCAATGCTAACATTATAAATCATTATAATAATAATATACGCAAACAGAAGCATTCAGAGGTATAATAGAAGCGTTCCGATCAGGACAGCAGATATATGATCAGGGTAATATATAGATGACCTATTTCTAAATGTTTGCACGATCTTTGAAACACGTGTATAAACAAGCTAATGCATGTTAATATATCTTCGCTAAAGCTTCAAGTAACACGGTGCAACTTGGCATGCACTTACGATGGCTTGCAACTCTTACCTACACGTTGAATATTGCAACTAACCGTAATATATTGTTTACGCAGTTAATTTCTACTCACTGCGTGACATTTACAATTTATAGTAATATAGTAGTCTCTCGCTAGATTTGAACGCGCCTGTCCGCTTTGACTCACTTTGACTCGAATTCATGCGTAATTGTTCGTTGATGCTTTGATCTTCCGGCGAATAAAGCCGGATACTCTTAACTTTGAGCATTGACAATTAACTTATCTCTAGTTTTATATTTCTTATCTTACTGCTTAAAGAAATGTACATAATCTAATATTTATGTTACGTTCTCTTATACTTTGTATTAGCTAGAAATAATAATATAGAAATAATAATAAGAAGTGATCAATTAATTATTATTATTATTGCGATTACTATCCCGCAGTGTTAAATTAAATTTTTGTTAAATATTTATATTCTACTATTATTTTAATCACTAATTAGTTATCTAACTGATCACTTTCCGCTCAAAAAATATTTTTATATTTATTTTATTATACGAAATCGAATATTATTATACGCTTTCGTTTGTAAAGTCTAATAATCCGGATATATAAAATATATACTTTTCTAGATTTTTTTTAAAGAAAAATTTATTTGTAACATTTCTAAATGCTTTATCCGTTCGATTGATTCCGACAATCAATAATGGATCTTCTTAGAATGACATTTCTTTTTTGTTGTAAGGAAAATTTTTTTATGCGGCATCTTTCAAATGTATTTGAAATGCATTTCAGAAATAACTCTACAGGGTATTGACTTCCAGAGGAGCGTTATACAAGCATTGTACGTACACACGTGGGCATTCGCTTATACAGGTTCGCATAAATATGCAAAATCCTTTACATTTACGGTGCATAAAGTTTTATGCATTTTTCAACGCGTGCGCATATAACACTTAGCTGCAAGCGTTATCTTTAGCATGGTACTTCCTATGTCATATCAAATACTGACCCACGCAACATGGGGTTACGACCGCAGAACCAAGGACGCTGCATCATATACTCCTTTATATTCCGCATCGAAAACTACTGCGACAAGTCTCAGAGACTAAGCGGAAAGTGCAATCGTGATGTTCAAGTTTGATGCGAATAAGCGAGTGTAAACAGGCCAGTCTGCAATTAAGCGGACTGGCGGATTAACTCGGGAGCTTTGCGCGTTTTGTCTCTTTCATGCGAGGAGTGTACCACCGAAAGTACACCGAATGCGAAATAACACATTCGAAAATTACAGACACCGGACTCTGCATCTCTTGTCGCGTAAACCGCGACATTGCAACTGATTCAGTTCATTGAATTTCTCATGTAAAGAATATATTAATTGCGATAAAAATGTATTCATTACGATTTTTATGTGAGATTACAAAAATTCTACGTTTCTTTCTATTAATTATTCTTTTTTAATTAAAGAATATAATTTAAAAAATGTCTTTGTTATCTATTTGTAATATCAAATACGTACGTACAAGTATTTTTTTACTTACGACGAAATTATACTCCGAAATTACATTCGGTCGTAATAGTATATACTAAATCTATTATTTTTCTTTCTCTTTTAGTAATAATATTTATATATTTTGATAATTCTGAATTTAAATAATTATTGGGTTGTCCGGAAAGTTCGTGCCGATGTTGAAGGAAAATTGAAACGCAGAAAATTTTAATTTAATAAATGTATACTAAAATTTAAATTTTAGTCGGCACGAACTTTCCGGACAACTCAATACATGGTTATGTAAAAAAGTAAGTTAATGTCGTGCTATTAATTTAGATTTTGACTTTTAAATTTTGGCTTTA
This sequence comes from Atta cephalotes, assembly GCF_000143395.1. Taxonomy (NCBI): domain Eukaryota; kingdom Metazoa; phylum Arthropoda; class Insecta; order Hymenoptera; family Formicidae; genus Atta; species Atta cephalotes. Next base: position 3,143,338 of record NW_012130080.1, on the reverse strand, counting down.
ATCTTCGATTTATCATTTTCTGATTCATAGCGCATACCGAAAATCCATAAATCAAAGTAATCGTAAATAAAGTGATACTTGTATATAGATCTCATTCTTATTTTTATTCTTATTCTTCTTGCTATTCTTAGTTAAATTGTATCTTATCTTTATTTTTCCTCAAATTCCTTTCCCATCATTACTATATTATTCGCAAAAATATATATGTGATATATAAATGTGAATGTCCGCAGTATTGAGCTCAGATTCAGAGTTCGCTAATATAAGCCCGAACTATGCAGATCAATCATCCCTGGAAACATTTTAATTATGAACAGAGATATCCAGAGATAATACATAGATACAATGGCAGTTGATCTCATGAATTAAAAAACCATCAGGTGACGCCTTTTAATGTCGCTACATCACCAGACTAAAATATCCCGTCCGATACTTTAATACAAAAGTTAAAAACAGCATGAGCGTACTAGTATGATTAAAATTCTATATCGACCACGTCGGTTATAGAAGCTATGAAAATAAGAGAAAAAGCATACTCAACGGAACGTACTATTTTAAGCAATGCTTCGCGTGTCAAATTTACATGTCACATACCCTATGGGTATTTTAAACAGTGTAAGCGAAGCGCTCAATCTTTTAGTATCATGCTGAATAATTCGAGAGAATATATATCGATCTCTCTTGATATTTTTCCTTACATATAATATCGAATTAATTTTATAATTTTTTTATTTTGTATATACTTTGTTAAATTGTATATGCTATATAATTAGTAATTTATCTTAACGTGCGTGCTCCATAAGCCACTTAATTAAATCCCTCTTTACCGGGTAAATACATAAGATCCCTCACGACTTGGGAAAAGCACCCTTCAAAGCACCAGTGTTGTATGTTACGTATAGCGTTGGTTACTGCACCTTTATTAAACATATAGAAGATCACGAGTACGCTCGACCTGCTTCAATATAAACTCCAAGCAGGCAAATAGGAATTTTTTAAAAGGAGAATTATTATAATTTAATATTTTTCTATCTATATCTATAATCTAATATAAATCTGAAATTGGTTCATCGCTTACAAAAAACTTTTTGCTTAATTAAAAGATTTTAAAAAAATTTTATAAACAAATTTAATTCCTTCTTCCGTTAATAGCTCTTTGAAAGTTTATATCTTTATTAGATATTCTATAGATAAAAAAGATAATAGGCAATTGATCGAAGTTTTCTACTGTACTCCAACGATTGGAATTTTTCCAAATTTTTTTATAAATATCGAAATATACTACGAAATTCAATTCTCCAGTATCTAATTCTTTTTTATAAAAAAAATGATCGGAAATGAAATATATCGTAAATTGATGCTAGTCACGAATCCACGATAAATTATATCATTCAGTTCAATAGCCGGCCTCATCTGCTTGAGCGATCGAGCGTATAAAATTCTGGTTCAAATTCCGTGATTGGCTCATTGCCATGTCATGTCTCGGAAAACTTTCGGAAAGAGGATGCCATAAGCGAAAGACAAAAATCCGGAATGTCGATCTCGTGAAAAATATAAAACAGTTCGACGTCGCGCCACAATTTCGCGTTATCACGTTTGAGTGATCGCATTTCGCTTCACTTGATGTATAATCGCTGAATTAATTTATCGTGTGATTAGTGAGATGCAAATAATGGGTGGGAATACCGTATGAAACGCTTCATTTAGCAATATCCTATAATTTTATAATTACAAGTATAAGAAATCATGTTGTTATCTCTAACGTCTTTATTCTCTAACATCTAATTTTAATTATACACCCGAAATAGATTTCAAAAATGATTTATAGGAAAGCAGATAATAAGAGAAAGTAGGGAAACTGCGAACATCTAAAGCTTGTAACAAATTCGATAACTTGTATTACACTAAATTAGTACATATTAAAAGTTGTTATACATGAAATAACAAAGTGAAATACAAAAACATATAAGTATTTTAAACAATAATTAAATATCCAATAATGATATTGTCACGTTATTTAACAGAATATATATATATTATTTCAACGTCAATAGTTAATTAAATTATGCCACCGCATTTAGATTATAAAGCAGCCTTTATGTGCATTAATCCAATGTAAAGCGAGTGACCGAATTCACCATTAAACTGCGAATACTTAGAGCTCGTGTCGTATTACGCATTATGGATGTGGATTGGATTCAAATTGCAAACTGCGAATCCTTCATCAACTAATCAGAGTGATTCGCAAATCGAATTCAATCCCCATCCATAATATATAATGATACAAATTTAGAATTAAGGAAACGTTAAATAAAGCCCTCAATTATTTATCAATTAATAAAAGTATTTAAAAAGTACTCCTTATTTTTTGCTTTAAACTACAATAATTAACAAATTCATTATATTATTAATATAAAACTAATATTATTAATATAAAACTAATTTTAAATCTCCTCTAAATATCCAAATACACAATTGTACATAAATACATAATTGTAATACAAGCTATTATAAAATGCTGAGTAAAACGCCTCCTCTTTTTTTTGTTTTAATTATATATAATCTCTTTGAGAACATAAGGGGACATATATTACAGTTGTTAAGGATATTATATAAATGTTAAATGTACCATACTACAGACTGTAAAGTACAAACTTGCATGGTGTATCGATAATCAATCGTTAACTTGGATGTGTGGTTTTGCCTACCATCTGCCTTCCTGTTGCACTTTCCGTTGGTTTCCTATTATTACGCAGTGGAAACACCTGATACTGCTCGACTTGGCCTAGGTAGTTCGTCGAGGGATTGTAATAAGGGAAGCCAGTAATAAGACCATTCTCTCTCTCTCTCTC
>NW_012130080.1:3136303-3140466 GCF_000143395.1 Atta cephalotes | reverse complement strand
CCTCCTCTCTCTTTCTTCCTCTCTAGATACTAGCACATTATGCTGCTTAAGTAATACAGTTTCAGACCACAGGATAGTACGTGGAGCTAACATAAACTTCATACTACCAGAAATTTCTCTACATGGTTTCCAAACCGACAATTAAAAATAAAATATTATAGAAGATGATGTAACAAGAATAAATTTTGAACAATAAATTGTAATAAAATAATAAAAAGATAATTTAAAATTTAAATCTTTTACGTGATCCTATTTATCTCAGTTTTGTTTATCGAAATGAGCTGAGTAAATACTACTAGCAAAGCTTCTTTTTTATATTTAAAAATAATCTTTTTTTATCTTATAAATCCCTCTTTCAATTATTCTATCACACTATTTTAAGATCTTTGGCTTTAATTCCATAAATTCTGGACAAAATCTATTGAAAAATCTATTGAATCATAGCAATTATCAAACTAACAGTGATCAACATGTATGTACCTGTAATCCATTTCGTATGTATCTAATTGTAAGTACAAATGCATACCAATTTGGCTCTTTAACCAATATCAGACATGAATGTTCCTGATGCGCGTCAGTGGAAACTATGGAGAATATCATCATCACATCTGCGAATGGACATGATACTCGAAGCTCCGTGCAAATAAGGTAAATGCATACCAGTATCGGTGCGCACACACTTGACTCCGTACGTATCTGTTCTCTCGAGCGTGTGTATGTGGCAATGCAATCGAATGCGAATTTATAGAGCCACAGCAACGGGCGTTAATGCAGAAACGGAATATCGGCTCCTAAATGTGCGCACGCAAAAGGAGAATACTAATATCGCCACCGATTATATTCGATCCACACATTAACGACCTGTAATTGTCTCGGTGAGTATATCGAAATATTGGGATAATAGATCTATATGCGGATGACAATCTTTTCTCAATTAAAATATAATTAATTGCGGAAAAAGTGGGTGTGTTGCAACAAAAAACAATTCATCTGAAATAATAAAGCAGTCGATTAATCGATACGACAGTTCACTTAGCGCATATCTCCAAAGTGATTATCGAGCTCTCTTAATTTCCGCATCGAAAAAATTAATTGTTGACGATAGTGTATTATTTACGACGGTCAGTTTATTGGAAAAACATTTGTCTCCGAACTGTTGCAAAGATAGAAAAGATACCCTATCACATGAAGTGAATAGTGTAAAGTGAATTCGAGTCGCGTTATATATCATAGGATTACTTGCGATAAATGGCGAAGAAAATCTTTCACGATCTATCGAAAAATAATTTACTGTTGGATAGTTTCCTAAAAGTATACAATGCACGTTCTTGCAATAAGTTACTTTTACGTGTTTGAATATGATGCAACATAAATGGAAAGGATATCTTTGAATAGCGCACAAATTTATAGCAAACAATGTAAATACTTGATGACAAGAATTATGTTATACCTAAATAATTTTGTTTGAGAGTATATGAATATGCATCATTGCAAATAATTTTGCGGCTATTTTTAATTTGAAGTAAACAAAGTTGATGGGCTTAAATAACAACATCGACTTCGTGTCAACAGAGATTGCATTGAATGTAGCTTGTAAAACACTCACCGATTAACATTTTACTATAAACATATGCAAATGTACTCAATGAGAAGGAAAATGAATATTCATGGGACGTAATCAAAAAATAAAGAGAGATAGAATTTCCCAGGCTTCAGTGTAATTAATCTTTAACCGTGTTGTGCAATTTCAATGATGCATGTGATATGAACATAGCGACAAATTACGCAGTTAAGCTACGAGAATAAATTCTTTCTCAAACACATTTACTTCATATGTCAGTTAATTTTTCTTACTATCATATGCAGGATTTTCTGATTTTTCTTTGAAATGAAACAGCAACATGCATTCAATTCCTGATTTATAAGAGCTCATTTATAAAGTAATGTAAAATAGAATTCATATTAGAATCTCTCATGTTCGCAGAAACTGCACGAGAATCATCTCACAGGAATTAGGCACTGATCATCATTTTATATTACGAGACCGTAAATAAATCGTCAAAGAATTTTTCCCGTGTCTCCTACAGTACCTCGTGACTTGAGAATCACAAAAGCTTCACGAAATCACTGATTTGGCAATTTTTCAAACACAGCTGTTTGAAATTACAAATTTCAAGAAGCTTGCAGCAGAGCTTAAATATGTCGTTTTTATTATCGAACCACAAACATTTTCAAAACTACCTCGACTTTCCTTTGATAAGGAATGATCTTTTTCTTTATAGTAAATCAATCATATATGAACATTTGTGTGTGATTACAAGGCTCGTCAGACATAAATTTAAAAAGTATAAGAGCAAAATTTTATTATAAAATAATTTAAACAATTTTTTTATCTCTTATGCAAATACATTACTTTTTACTTTTTAATGTTTATAATTAATGCGCGAGAAAAATAGGCATCATATATTTTTCATACATAATTAAAACTTCATTTAAGATCGATGAAACGGTAATGAGAAATTCTAAGTCGGAAATATGAGACGATTTATAAATTTTACGTAGCACGTGGACAGTTTTCAAAGTCGTAAATATATTGCTACAGTAAGAATCCAAGAACCTGTAACTATTATCTCGAATTATATATCGCTCTCTTATTTCAAAAGTAACACAACTTAAAGAATTAAGTTTCTCAGAAAAAGAGAAAAACTATTTTTCAATTCGATAAATAATTATTGATTAAATAATAATAAATAAAAAGATAATTATTGATGATAAAATAATATGAATAGAAAGAATGAATTCTTAACGTAATCAAATGTTATTTTTGTCATTTTCTCGTTTCATAAAAAAATTTTTGGGTTGTGTGACAATTTTTTGGCAATTTTTTTGTAAAGTTTAATTAATTCACGTAAATAAAATTACTTATATGTAAAGGAAAGGAAAAATTTTTTATATGGCAAAAAATTGTCGAAAGTAAAATTACATTTTTATAATTAAATAAAAAATCAATAAAAAAAATTTTGAAAGAGAGAATGAATCCTCCAAATTCCCTTCTCTTTGGATACACTCATGAATAATACGGAATAATTCGCATCTTGCTCAAATATATAAATGATACAAATACAAATATCGATATACAAATGATAATGCGATATGTCTAAAATGATTTATAATAAGGCTGACCTTTGTTAATGCTTTAAAATATCTAATATTTTATAGATTAAAAATATGTGCACCGAATATTCTATTCCTTATTTTCTCAATAAATTTTGGGACGGATGGGGATTATGAGAACAAATTTCGCGATTCGTTTTACAAACGATAAAGTTGTCTAAGGTAATTATTAATTTTATTCACAATCTGAAATTTTTGTTACGAAAGAATTAATTGATTCAATGATAATTAACAACACTTTGCTCTTTTATAATTCAAACACATATAACTATGATACATTTTTATATTGAAATTTTTGCCTTATTTAATTTTCAGAGAATGATATTAAAATATTATACAATAACCATTTTATTATTATTCAAAAAATACATACGAAGGCGTAGTTTACAATTATGTTTTTAATATAATTTTTTTCGAATCAAATCAAATAAATTATATTATTCAACATTTTAGAATATAAATTGTGTAATTTTTAAAAATTATTAGAAATTAATTTAAATTTTTCGCCAGAAAGTAATGTCAAGAGCACCAATAAATAATTTGTTTTTGCATTTGTTCCAAAGCAGAAATAAATGTTATAAATGCGATTCTCGTTAGATCGATACAGATACGAAGAGATGAAACATCCGCGCAATTAATATTTAAACTTCATTATAAAGGAAAATTTTTAAATGCCACTAATCATTTGATTGTTCTGAACTTATTAAATTATATGAGAATTAAGAAGGCAATTTGTTTCCAATTTATCTGTGCACTTGACATGATTAACGGACAAATATAACGAGTTCAAATTTCTTATACACTATTGAATTTTTATTTTTTCCTGATTAGTTGCTTTTATGTTTAATAACAATAAAGATTTTTAATAAGTCATATAATTTTTTCTCGTTTTGCATCGAGGGCTTTTTTTGTTTAATAACAATAAATTAAATTATGATATTTTATATATATATATATATATATATATATATATATATATATATATATTA
>NW_012130080.1:3122929-3136076 GCF_000143395.1 Atta cephalotes | reverse complement strand
TTTTTTTGTACTAGTCAGGAAAAATTTACTGTACATGGAATCGCGTGGGAAAGTTTGTCGCAAGCTTAAGAAATTCGCGGTCATACGAAATCAATGCCCGTTTTCAAACTTTTCCGATATAAAAATATTTCTCCTAGCGAACAAACTCGATCTTCAGATACACAGCTGCGTAGAAACTTAAATTTCATATTATCTATGAAAATTGAGAATCTCGTACCATTTCAAACCGAATCGAATTTTAAAAAACAATTTTCGATTGTCGATTATCAATATTCTTATTCTATCTCGACAACAATAGTATCAGGATTTCGCGCGTCACAGTATTTATTTTCTGATAGTGTCGCCTTTAATTTCCTACAATTAGATAGTTTAATAATTTTCAAAGAGTATCTCTTACCTATCTTGAAATTATACATCGGAAGGACTGGAAGCATTAACACGAAGATCTTCTCTGAGAAACTAATAAAGCTATGTTGCATTAAAATATTATTTCGTGTTCACTGCGGAATATGCATATTATTGCATAAATTTTCCGGTATATTATATTAATTGTTAATACTGTAAAAATATATTGAAAAGAATTATAAGAAACGTTAGAATCTTGAAAAGATTTGCAGGAAAATTACATTATAAAATATATTATCCGTGTAAAGTGAACTGTTGAAGTTACTTAAATTACTTAAACTCTTAGGTAACTTAAAACTTCAGTAAACAAAGTTTAGTACGCTGTATGTCTTTCTGTTACAGACTGTTTGATACGCAGTTCTTTTTTTTCCTGATTGATCAACTTCGTTGATTTAAGTTAGTAATTATTATTATAATTACTAACAATTGCTCATAAAAATTTTTCAAATCTTAAGTATGTATCTTAAAATTTCTTCATATATTTCTAAATTAAAGAAAGATATTGAGATATCTCATAAATAGCAAACTAAGTAGCAAATAATTTATTTAAGAATAAATAAATTCATTAATTATCATAAATCTTAATTAATTATTAACTTTGAACTTATATATATTCATACAATACTAATACCCTAGTAGAGTCGATCGATTTTACCACCTAATATCTGGTCTATACCCCATCTATATTAATCCTTAGAAGCTCTGTCGTGGTAAGTAAAGCTGTAACGTCTAGTTAATACTAATTTGTAAATTATAGCAGACCGTCCTCCAATCTTTGAACAGTGTACCTGTGTTCACAGTCTATCGAACACAGATAGATATAGGAAGAGATACGGTAGATACGATAAAGAAAGAGAAATAGAGAGAGAGAGAGAGAGAGAGAGAGAGAGAAAGAGCCGTAGCGAGGAAATTATATTATTCAACACGTATACTTATATAATATACTAATTTAAAATCGAATCCTGAATATCAAGTAAATATGTATTAAAGAAACTAGAAGATGCCATTCTAGAATATCAGTACTGGCTTGCTCGACTTTATTCTCTAGAGATAAGGAAGGTTCGACATTATAAGTTCGTCTTCATGCTACTGTAATTTCATCTGCGCAAGCAATCTAACGGTTAGAGATATCTAGAGGTCTCTTTGCTCTAGAAAAATCGTACACTCGCCCAGCATGTTATGTGCATAAATGCATGATATAAAAGGAAGAAATTCCATATTTCGAATGAAGAACATTCTCTAGTTTAATAAAATTAGAATTGCGTTCGCAAAACTGTTGAGAAAAAAGATTACGTGAGTAGAATTTTTAACTGATGATTTATGTAATTAAGAAATATCCCGTGTAGTATAAAATAAATCGCAAACATTTTATATCCCCCAAAAATCTTCATGAATATTAATAGAACTGTCTTATATTACGAATATTTGTGAGTAAATACTAAATGCCGCTGATACAACTGACGCATTCGGAATAATGCATAAACACGAGAGATATTAGTTAAATATCATCAATAAATAAAAAGAAAATAAATTCTTGTATGTATTAATATTGCAAATGTTTTTAATAGGATTTTTCCTGTGTCAGCATTACCATTGATCTCAATCCACCATACAACCGTGTCGTAAATCTAGGAATCAAATTGCGAGTTTTACAGGCCATTGTATCCCTCCGCGCATAATAAAAAGCACCAACAGATGGAACCTTGTTGTGATACGAACAACATGGAATTGGAACAGAATTTATGTTAGATAGATTTTGTTTTACAATCTTGACATGATAGCAAACGCATCTAACTACCTCTCTCAACAAAAAATATTATTCTATTTCAATAAAAATCTTTAGAATCTAATGTATTTATATTGGGTTGTTCGGAAAATTCGTGCCGATTTTGAAGAAAAATTGAAACGCAAAAGATTTAAATTTTAGTATACATTTATTAAATTATATAGGTTACGTTATCGGCACGAATTTTCCGGACAACTCAATATATATGATCTTATAATAAAGATTAATTATTTAATTAATTTATTAAGTCAAAGATTAATTTTTTATTATTAGATTTATTACGCTTCTAGTTATTATTTAAAACTTATTTAAATATACTTATTTAATGTATTCATAGTAACAATGCAATAATATTTTATTATAGTATATTATATAATTATATTTATTATATATTTATATGTGTAAAAATACTTGCAATTTATATATATGTATAATATAATGATATAATGAGAAAGTAAAATTTATATTGTATATATTTCTAATATACGTATTCAAGTATACTTAATTGACGAAGTGAACTCTGTAATTAGTCATTATTCAAAATCTTATTTTCTGATTTACGTTAATTGTTCTTACACGCAATGATATTTCTGGATAACAAGAAATAAACTTACATTAGAAAAAACTGTTTTCATCAATCTTGACGATAAAATCCAGCCATGGCAAACTAAAAACGTTCTCTACCCTCATTCACGTCGCTCTATCGATTAATCCACCTGCTCCAATACTTTTCGCGTTGGTCATATTTACTTACATCTCCCCTTGAATCCGTTACTCACGGGCATCCTAGTGAGTGCCCACGAGAAACAAAAACATGAAGCACCTCTTGCCTACATATGAGTTCACCCACCCTTCATGATCCACTGTCTGCTCGATAGAGCATTATCTCCCTCGCTCTCATCCTTTGGTTTCTATTCCTTCCGCTTTCTCTCCGCGCTGGTCATTTCACCCTCCGCGTATTTCCCACCATCCATCATTCTTGTTCTCTCTCGCATTTTCTTTTTCATCTCTCCTCTCGAATTTCCTTCGTTCACACTAGATCGTTCAAAGGTGTCATATATCCTCTCTTTTACTCTCTGGAGCTCTTTGCTATCTCTCCTGACTTCCCTTCACATTGAGCTCTTGCATTTTCCTACTTATGTGAATTTTTCTTATGTGTTTTCCGTCTCTTCTTTCCCCACTTTAATATTCCTCTCTCTTCTCTCGAATCATCTTCTTATTTCACAAGACCGCCTTCGTGTTGATCTCCTTCTGGAATTCACGATTGGAATGTATCCATCTTTGTAAGGCTTAGCTACAGTGTTAGCTTTCTTTATTCTGTTCTTTCAATTCTTTTATTTTAATTTTTTCTTATTTTATCCCTTTCTCCCCTTTTCTCTTTTCTTCCTTTCTTATTCAACTCCAGTCTCTCTCTCTCTAGCTTGACTTCTTTCCACATGTCGGTATCTTTGTCGTTTCTTTGATCAAAATATTCTCATCCTTGTTTCAACCGCGCTCCGTCGACTTTTCGTCCGCTTCCTTCCTCCTTTTCTTCTATTCTTCGCACCTTTGTCGCTCATATGCGCATTTCTAGTTCTATCCTACTCGCGGTCGCAGCATTCGCTGCGGATACAAGTTTGCTCTGTTACCTCCCTTCTGTTCTCATCCCTTTCTCTCTGATCTGCCTTTACTCCCGGCCAACACATCTCGCATCTCGCTTTCCTGTGACTGTATCTCTTTCTAACATTCCATTTACCTATCTCTTTCCGTCTCCCTTCTGTACATGTGTGTATAATGCTCTTTTTCTCTACCATCTCTCTTCATCATCTCTCTTCGTTCATTCCATTTCTCTTCGCATTCTGTTTCTCTTTCAGTCGTTGTTCACTCTCCATAGGCGTGGATATTGGACTAAATGTATAAATAGTATGTAAGTTCAGCTGTATGTATCGCGTAATTAGTTTTTTAAAATTCATTGAACAATTTAGCGATAGTAGAAGAAGATTATGAAATTTAAAACTGCAACTGGAAAAATTTTTATTTTGCGAAAGAAGTTTCAGAGAAAACTTAATTTAGCAGTTTTAGAGTGATAAGAACTTAAAGAGATATACATTTTCGTTCGCTGTAAAAGAAGTTAAAGCTTCATTCATTAAAAGCACATGAGAGTCCTTTCCAATTTATTAATGTCAAAAATGTCATTAATAATTATCTGTCCTCCGCCATTGCCGTTCACCCTCGCTTACGCATATTTTCTCTCTTGCTCTCTCCTCGCTCCTACCATCCCTTCACGCACCTTCTCCACTTTGCTTGCCCTTCTCCTCGCCATCATCCCTCACCATGGACCACTTCTCTCCTTCGTTGCTCCCTTCTGCTAGCCAATAATTTTCTCTCTCCCCGAACACATTCGCCCCTACCACTGGAACTCTCATAGTGTCCCTCTCTCGTGGTTTCTCTATCACACACCCCGTAGCAGTCGTTCGGCAGCCACCCTATCTACGTTGCCCGTTCAGCTTCGGGCGCCGTCGTCGGAGCAACGGGATCGCGCGGTACCGGGGCGTTCAGTCGGGATCGCGTTCAACCCGCGTCAACCACGTAGAGATTTACGTCGCGTCGTCGTCGGCTGGACCACTATATCGTGACCCAACACCTCGTGGCACGCCACATTCCACTCGTCTTACTGAAAATCGTCCAGTTACTGATCGAATTGTCTAAATACGCAAGAATTTCTCTCAAGAAACATTACTCGAGCCAGCGATCTCAAATCCTACCAGAACTCGTCTCCCGCGTTTGGGCAACCGAAATGGTTCGTTACTCTCTCATCCTTTGCATAGTAGTAAACGCCACGATGAACATCCAGAGTTGCAATCGATTTATGATGATAACGTTGTGATCCTACACGTTAAATCTCGGCGATATTGAATTAGTAACTGGGACAAGATGATCGGTCTTGCGAAGCGTTAATTATTCGCATACACTACGCCGCGCCGTGAGAGGTATTCCCAGGTATTCCCGGGTCACGCTGCCGGTTCATATGAGGTCATTGAAACTATCGATATTGGATTTCGTAAAAATATTGATTTATTTTAATGGATTTGGATTTAATGGATTTCTAAATCTTACATTGCAACACCTAATTCATTAGTCTTAGTTATAAACTTTTCTTTTAATAGAATTGCCAAATTGTAAAAAACTTAAACGATAAGAAGGCTTTAATAATATTGAATATGAAATTATAATAATCGCTTTTATGTACAGATATTGCATTGATTGTACTAACAAAGATATTTACATTTATGTAAAATTTTTCAGCTAGCTTTTTGTTAGCTTGTTGTTGCTGGGATCCATTATTTACGCTTAGCAATATTTTTATCGCTATACAATAGAGAGAAAATTCTAAAACTCAGGTCACGTGTAATAATTTTACGTGACATGAATGTTCTGATTATGAAAAAGATTAAATACTTCGAATTCTAATGTTTTTATTGTCTGTATAGGACATTAGAAATTATTTTACAGCACGATCTACGCTAAGGACTATGGTAGAATTTTAGCGATATGTCAAGTAATATAATAAAACAATAACGTAGCTCGTATTGTAAATGAGGAAAATATTGGGAAAACTAAGGCCTATATAAACGAGCAAAAACGGTTATTTCTCTCCTTATTAGTGTAATATAAAAAGTAATTGAAAATGATGATAAATTACAATTAAATATTCAAATCCATTAATAGCTAATCTAACAAAACGAGAAAAATATATCGGAATACAATAATCCATTTTATTTGGCATGTAATTAATATATAAAATTAGTTTTTTAATCTTTTAATATTCTGAAATAGTTCTTTTCTTTCCACATATATACATATAAGAAACCATCTTCATCTTTGTGACAATAGTAAATAAGGACTATACTATATTTTAGTTGCAGCAGTATATACTATGCGTATATCCGATTGTGCCATGTTTTGACATGTTAGGAAATTCGATGATCGTCTTGTGACTTGACTTCTCCAAGTATCTATCTGATAAGCGAGGCTTATACCAGAGAAACAGCCAAGATATAGATCACTTCATCCGAGTCTGACACGATAATGTGATGTGAGGACGTCGTTCTAAGTGCTTCTCTCTCATCTAGTTTATCTATATATTATTAATTTCCTAAATATAGCAGGCTATAAAAATATACAAATAGCAATGCCTGGCAAAAAATTATAGTATTAAATAAAAATAACTTGCAAATAACCTAAAATTAAAATTATGACGCGAAGAAAGAAATAAAAGAAGAAAATACGTCAATACGTACTATTACGTTACTATGTGAATGAAATCGTAACAATTTTATGTTTTATCTTGAGTCATAGAATGAGATATATGAGAACATACTAAAATCCAATAGAGGATATGCATATTTTATCCGTAAGACAGAACACGAATTAAAATACGTGATAATTCCGACAACCAGAATTATGTGGCAACCGCGATATTGTTTTATCACAAAACGAAATAAACGAAATGAAACTGCAAAATTAATTTCAACGAGCTTTTATATGTTGATTTTTCTGTTGCTGACATCCTTCTTATACTGATGCATAAATATTAAATTTCAATTACATCCACAAGCGGAATGCATAATTATGAAAATCGTCTTATGAATTATAAAAATTGTGAAATGATAATGAAATTCAAATCGGATTGAGCCATTCAAGAACACCATTTATACATTATTTTAATCCGCAAAGAATTTCATGAAATAAAGATTCATATAATGCAGCAAGAAAAGAACAGTATTAACGAATTACGAAAATTTTGGATCTGAAAACAATTATTTGGGTCACAATCAAAATCTTTTTTAAAAGTCAAATTTATAGATTCATGTATTTTATCTATTTGATCAATAATCACTGTATCTACAATGACACTTTAAAATACAATAAGAGGTTTGATTAAAAGCGCGTATTACTACTGCGTGATATATGTACTCTCTTTGTCTGACTAAAATGACGCGATCTACTTGGCGCACAGTCGCCAAGCTCTTGTCCGACCAAGTAGTGAGATGATCCACTTGGCGCGAATGCAGTTCATCCTCTATCGGATCAAAGATGAATTGATCTATCTGTCGGAACCTTGACTTCTTTTCAATGATCAAGAGATATCCTCTTAACGTGATTTTGACTTCGTTTCTCATTATCTTCCATAAATGAAAATCATGCTCGAGCCAATTTTTCAATATGTCATTGATATTGTACATATGTCCTCTCATAACAAAACCGATTAATCATCCCCTATCAAAGTTGTCGTGTTGATAGACCCAAAAGTTATTTATAATCGACGAATTATTAATAATAAGTACAATATTAATCAATGATTTTTTGTGAATTATATGTATTTTCATTATTGAGTTTAAAACTTTTTATCACACATATCTCAAGGAAAGCTTGTTAATAATAGTTCGATAACGATGTTTAATAAAATGATTTTTACATCAAGAAATTTTTAGATAAAATTATAATTTTAAAACAAACAAAATAAGTAAAATTTATGATTAAGACTTTACTTGATTATCTTGGGGCTAATATACATCGTCATTTTATCCTGTTAAGACTGTTCAAACACTCCAGGAAAAAAGAGCCGGAAAGAGCGTGGAATGTCACCCCAGAGACGATATTAGCGACTATTCTGATAGGCTGACATTTATAGCAAAAGCCACATCCGGAATTTCAGAATCCAATGTATGTTGAAGAAGTAATTTTGGAAATATTTTAAGTTTTTCCATTACATAAATTTCTTTCCATAACATTAGTTTATAAAATTAAAAATAAAATTAAAATTAAAATTAAAAAAAATAAAAATTAAAAATTAATATAAAATTAAAAATTATATAGATAACTAAAACATAATAACTGTGATTTAAAAAATATTAATAAAATATAATTTTTCACAACAAGAAATTTTTCATAGTTATATAATTCTAGATTTAAAATTTCTTGCTTTGATAAAAATTCTATTATAGATTTGAAAATAATAATATTTCGTTTTATTATAGGAAATAAATAATTCTATCTTTGATAACACGGAGCTTTACGGAAATCAATTAAATATTGTCACTTTATGGAATCAGTTAAATATTATAGTTTTATTTTATAAAATCAATTAAATTTAGTTCATCGAAGTGAATACGAATCAGTGAGCATTCGAAAATCGCCGAGTTAGTTATTCGGGGAGCTGTTTAATGAGAGTGTAGTACGCGCAAATGACAGGAATGGGTGGACAGAGAAATGAAGGGTAATCGTGTTTCCGACGAATTTCCGACTCGATTGATCGACTCATCGGTATCAGCCAACGATATGCCTACAATTTCAACTTATAACATCGCATGTATTCATGGTAAAGTCGTCTGCCCGGAGCTCAGAGAGACAACGCCTCGTTTCTGAATTTCCATCGATCTGTCCAAATCCGTGGATTCGGCCTTACTCGCCGTAAGCGACGCCACCATTTTTAGCCCAACATCGGCTGGGCTAAAACTTTCCCCTTCGGGTATGCCGATAAAAATAAATATTCTGCGAAAAAGAAAAGGGAATTATTAAAGGTCAACTGGGCGTGGCTGTTGCCCGACGAGATAATTACTGAAAATATGTAAACAGACTTCTGACGTCAACAATTTCTCATTATTTTGAATAATTATTCTTTAAGGAATTTAACATTTCTAGAAGTAATAACGCGCTGTTTTCAATCGAATTTCTTTCATGATGTCACTGCTCGATCTTATTGCGAATCATTTATGCTTTCAAATAAGTTTTATATGAGCGTATGAATGTTTCGAAACTTGCTGATATATCTATACAAAAAATAATTAATATATTCTTGTTTCTAACTTTATTATCAACTTTCCTAATATTAACTGAGATGACTTTTTGACGGCTCGGACAACTTTAGCAGGATACTTATTATTTTAATCGTAATGTATTTACGTAGTAGAATTTATTAGATAACATCAGACGATGTTATTTAATTTCAGTTTGCTTCTGATAAAATGACATATTTGAGATTAAAAATTATGTCATGCTAGACGTTCAATTTTATCGCAAATCTTACATTTCTTAAAATTTTAAAAATATCAATCCTGTGTGACAGTTTATTTTTTATTCATCTTTCCCTCGCATATGCTGAAAAATACTCTGGAATATACCTATGACATTTAAATTTCATCGCAATCGAGATTAAATTTCATTGCATTTTAGTGACATAAACAAAATATGTATAAAATATATATATATTGATTTTTGGACTGCAAAAAAGAAATAATGAATTAATAAATCGATCTATGAATCGAACTAGAAATTGAAGTAAATATTAGCATGACATAAAATAAATTCTGATCACAAAAATTTCTCAGTCAAACAAAATTACAGCTCTTTGTCGAAGTTTTTGCGACGAATTTCGTGATACCGTTGGGATTGATATCACATATTCGCGAAACCAGCACATGAACCATTGAAGTTTCAGAACAGGTCCATGTAAAAATGAATCGAATTATTGAGGTTTCTGCATACACCACGAGTGGCACTTATACATATATGACAGACACCGTATTGGAAAAAGTTTTTATCAGTATATGTAGGTATATGCAGTCCGCGTTAATGGTCCAACATGGATGATAGTATTGAGAGAATTACTGCTAATTCATTCCAAAAGAAATATAAAGGCTGATAAAACGGAAATTTTCCAATTACGCCATAATTACGATCAAATCTCGAGAACATGTGACCTTTCTAACATATATTATAAAAGTACGAGAGAATTACTAATTTGTTTCCAGAAAAAAATATGAGTTAGATAGAGATCGATGTCTATGAAGTATAAACACAGAAATTTTCCAATTGCTATGTCATGTCATTATTACAATTGATAATGCTGACAATTTAATATCTTCAACAATTTTAACTTGTTAAGGTAAGATTGTCTTCAAATTCATAAAAAGTCAGGACATTTTCCAGAACATATCATGCATATCAAGATCATCATGATTCCTCTTTGTGTAGATCATGCTAATTCTCTCAATGTTGTCATACTTTCAAAAGATTCCATGAATTTGATATTTAACATCTCAAGCATAAATTTATCGATATTTTTAGAAAGTTTAATCGCAAAATAATAGTTATCTTATAAACCTCGTGCATGATAGCAACCTTTGTGATAGCAAAAGAGAAGTTATCTACTTACACTTGAACACAAAACTTTAAATACGTGCTTCGAGTGTATTTGCAAATCTTGTTTATGCACACTAAATCACATCTAAGCATGCATCATAATATTAACTGTATTCCCGGTTATCTACTGAGAGATAAACATACTGAGAGATAAACTTTATTAATCCAATTACATTCTCGTTTGTCCGCTTGGCTTATATTATTATAAAATATTTAGTATACTCTAGATACAAATGATAAGTATATATTTATGTACAATCTAATTACGAAGGAAATAAAAATATGACATAATAATAAAAATATCTATAATAAGAGAATTTTTCAACTTTCTGTCCGTAAAAGAATTAATTAACTAGAATTGTGAAATTTACATAATAGTCTGCAAATTAAATTTTGAAAAATCGTTTCAAATTGGATAATTTACAGAATCAGACAATCTGGATTGCAATTAATTGAGCCACATTTCTTTTTAATAACGATTCCTTATTTATTCTATTATTTAATTGAATAGTTGTATTTATTCAAAACAAACGTAAAATAAAACAAGGTAACGTTTGATTAAACTTCTAATAATGTGCATCTGCTGCCTTTAGAACATAAAATCCAAAACTAAATTTTATGACTAAGCTTGAAAGATAGAAAGAAGGAAGGAATTATAAATTACTAATTTGTTTTATTGAAATAATAACTCAGTAATATTCATATGTCATGAATAATATTAACTCAATTAATATTTATGTAACATAACTACTTATGGAAGTTTGTTAATCATAAGATGATACTAATTATATTATAAGTTAAAAGTTCTTCCAGTATACAGAATGAGTGTAGTTTACAAAAAATTAAAGAAAAAAAATATTGCAGTTATGAAATAGAAGGAGAGATGTGAAATAACTGGTATATACTATAACTTTTACACGTCAGATACATACATACGTTTCGTTATCAAATTCAGTTCAATCAATTACCTCATTTGAAAGCCTCCAAGCTAAAGCACTGTGTGAAATTAATATCAATATATTTTTCTCAAAATTACATAGAATATACAACTGTGAAACTGTTTGCTACCTGCAAAATACAGCTTTTACGGCAGCACAGTTTTACGATAAACATTAACGACTAGTGGCCATTATAATATCTAAACAGACTGTGAAAAAGTAATTTTAACGATTGCTCCCAAAATACAAAACAAAACAACTATCGCGATATTCCATAATCACCACTTATTCCATAATAGCCTTCTTTCCTCTACAATTCTATATTAAAATGAATAAACATAAAAATGAATAAATAAAAAAACATTTAAATCATCTTATTTGTTTTTCTCTTACTTGAAATAAAACGTATAAAAAATGTGAAATATTCTGACATGAAAATTCTAAAATTTACAAATAAAAACGAACATAAAATTTTAGATCAAAAGGTCAACAAGTAAAAAAGGACAATGAGAATTAGTGTAGAAAACAATGCTCAATATTTTTCTTGTCTTTTTTTGCTTGCTGATTTTGATTAAAATTCTATTTTTTCTCTTGTGTATTTCAAACAATATTTTTTATTACGTATTGAAAAAGTAATTTTTATTACGTATTGAATTTTACTTTCGCGTATATCTTATACACGAACATATTTTTTCAAACAAATACGAAATCTTAATTGATTTTTCTAAAAATATGTTATGTGCGTATTATAATTTTATTATAAAGTATAATGAACTTTTCAATTCAATTTTTCAAAATTGCTTCAATTTATGTTTGCTAGAGAATTAACCGTAAATTAACGCGACGCAAAATCGCGAAGTTTCGATAAAATGTCGCGCTTAGTAGTCAATCGCGCAGAAGCAGATATGGTGCATACTAATGGGAATTATGAATAGCAACGCCGTTCATCAATGACAATGACGTTGACGAGAGGAACAATAACATCAGGCGCTTTGTCGATTGCATTAGGGAGGGCACGTAGCAAGCGACAAACAAAAGCTTTCATCCTCTGTCGCGTTGAGACAACTGCGTATTTCACTCACAAACAACGTGCGTCTTTGCAGAAACAAAGATCTTCGCCGTCTCTGTCTTAATAGTATTCTCAAAATGCTTATAAACTATACACCGTCGCATAATTCAAAACAAAACAACTGTTAAATTGTCTTAAAAAATGTAACGCTGTTATGCTGTTTATTATATACTCGTCTTTTGCAAACATTATTTATTTCAAGATATAACAGTGTGAATAATTAAGTACCGTACTTCATACATCTGACATTTATATAACAATAATTAAATGCTGTAGGAATAAAGGGATTAAGAAGAGCAATTGTTAATTCTACGAACATTATATGAAAACGTTATTCAAATTACTTTTCAATTATATAAAATTGTACAAATTCATTTTGGAATTTATGCAATTAAATTATAATTAAAATCCAGCGTAAAATGCAGTCGTATATATAAAGCAATGATTGCAAAGGATAAATGTGGCAGAGTTAGTAGTAACAACATTATAGTTACCGAAGCCTTTGATAACAGCCAAGATATAAAATAAATCCAGAGCAAATGCTTTGACATACAAAGAAAAATGCTATTTGAATTAATCGAGTCTGTTTGAACTTCAAAAAACATGTTTTCCCGCTTTAAGTTGTTAATTAGCACATATATATATATATATATATATATATATATATATATATATTATTTATTCTTAGTAAGTATATTAATTTAAATTAGTTGTCGTTACGACTACGTACTAAGGTAGGTAGTAACGTTAACTACGTTACGTCTA
>NW_012130080.1:3118993-3122579 GCF_000143395.1 Atta cephalotes | reverse complement strand
AAAGTAAAAATAGTACTTATTTAGTAATTAATACGTAGTTACTTGTTAGTAACTTACTAAAACTAATTACGTTTCCGTTACTTTAGTTTAGTTAATTAGACACATATATATATATATATATATATATATATATATATATATATTTATTTATTCTTGGAATGATATTTAAATGTTGCGTTTCGACACTTGCAAGTGGGTTAGCGAATACTGTTCGCTTACAAAAATGTCTCTTTTGTAAATGGAATAATACGCGAAAAATTTAATACAAGATCTCCATTTATGCGCAATCGTTAACATTTTTAAGAGCATAAATGCTGCGATATGATGATAAATATTCAACGAAATATTATAGCTGTTTTGTGCAATATTACAAGCGGTAGTGTCTCCATTTTCCGAAACCAAAATATTATAGTTTCTTATCACCTCATCGCGGTAAGCTACGTACAAACTCCGCAGATGCAGAAACTAGTTGTAGCCTCAAGCAATGGAGTTTCACTAATTTTCCTAATTAGAGCGGTCGCTGTTTCAATAACTAACTTCACATTAAGTATAAAATAATAATCAAACTTGGAATTGCTCCGAGCAAAAGATGTTTATCTAATAAATGAAGATTTATGAAGATAAAAGAATAATTAAAAAATATTATTAAAAATATTAAAGTTAAGAATATGATAAAAATTTCATTAAAATCATTTTCATAATATTTAATAAAATAAATGCAATGTAAATGTAATCATAATATGTAATATAATTTTTCCCCCAATCTCTGAAATTATAAATTTGTAAGTTCTAGCTCGATATAACGTTGAATCATATCTGATCTTGTTGATAATTATTCTCTCGATAGAACGTAAACAATGACTCTACTATTAATATTCACACACACACACACACACACACACACAAACACATACATGTAAAGTTGAGTCACTCGTGTATGTCAAGCGATAACAGCGTTCACGTTCGATGCAATTCCCGATGCTGTCGCAGAGACCTCCAGACTCGCAATTTCGTCGTGGCCGACCACATCGCTAAATCCACATCACACTTTCCAGAAACAATGCCACCATCATTAATTAATAAACCACGAGCACGCGAATGTCATCGCGCCTAATTGCAAACGCGTCGAAGCGCCAACACCAACTCGAATATAGAACTGCAACACGCAGCATCAACTGCTTGTTCGATAATAGTAGAGGTCATCACACAAAACGCTTTACAAGACAAAAGCTTTCTGTCCCTACATGTTCCTAGTCGGACAGCTTGTGAATATCGGTCTAGTGTGCCGACGGGATTCATCATTTTAATTGTGCAAAACAATGGACCACTTTTGAGCGCGTGTGAGAGTGAAGCGTGTACGCGACGTGTAACGAAACTAACTTGTTGATCTCACTTAAACGAAGAGCGTTATTAAGAAGCGCCCCGGGAATAATCGCACTGCGATGTCATCAAATTTCGAGGCTCGAGCACGCAAAGTTACATATTTAATGCAAAAGAGCGCTTTGAATTCAGGAGCATGTTCGCCGAAATTTGAATTCTGGAATAGCACAGCCGTTTCGAAGCGAATCTCGGATTCTAGAATTTGTAGCTGAAATACCGAAGATGTTTATGCTAGTTAAACGTCAGAAATATCTAATTCCAAACGATACCAGAAATAATTTGCAAAAAGTTCATAAAAAAATTCGTCGCTATAAATAACAAGTACAAAATATTAGAAAATATTATTGTTTTTTTTTCTTGATTATTTTCAAGCTGTCGATATTTATAGGCATTGAGAATACGTGGGTCGGCTGAAAAGGAATGGATAGTAGCACGTAACTTGGAAACACCCACATACAGAAAAAGATACTCGAATAAAACGAAAAAAAAACATGAAAGTGTTTTATTGACTACAAGAACATACCATTATTTTTCAACTAACGTAGTTACTATTTACAGCTACACGTTTCTCCCAACGGTAAATCAGTTTTCTCATCCCATCAGTGAAGAATTCCGATGGTCTTTCCTGAGGATCCACGACTTCACTGTGCCCTTTACTTCATTATCCGTGATAAATTAAATGCTCTAATAAATGTTCTCTCTTTAAATATAAAGAAAAATAAATATCGCAGGACATTAAATCCGTTAGCTCCCGACGCATGAAAATTTATTGCACACACAGCATTCGCAGTATCTCAATCTAGCTTCATCACTATAAACGATTTGTAAACGACGATGAGGATTACTAGAATTCATTTTTCGGATGATGAACTGAAGAACATAATGAAGTCATGAATCAAGAAAATACCGCCGGAATTCTTCATTGACTGGATAAGGAAACTGATTGGGAGAAATGTTTGGATAAAAATAGTGACTACATTGAAAAATAATGGTACGTTCTAATAACCAATAAAATGCACTTTTATGCCTTTTTTGTTTCATTAGAATTTTCTCTTTTCATTTACGAACGACTGTTCATTGCTTTTCAGCCGATCCACGTAGATAATTGTAGTTTTCATATGAATTTTCTTCACTAAAATTTGTAGATTGTGAAGAAAGTCAGTATTCCGAAAAAAGGTCCTCTTTTATGTTTACACAAATATTTTTTTATTATTAAATAATTCCTAAAACGATTTAGGATTGAATTGTGATGATTATCTATTTAATTGTAAATATTTTAATACTATTACTATTACTATTATGTAATACTGCTATGTATTCATTTTTGTATTGCTTTATATATGTATTATTTTTTTTATATCAATATCTATATATAATTCTTGTAATTTTCTATATGTTGCTGTGAGCAAGAAGATAAAAGTTTGCACGATCTAGATTTTTAACTGACAAAATAAAAAAGCCTCTGCGAGTGTTTACAGAATCTCGTATCATAAGGATCGTAAATCGAGGAATCATCAACAATAATCTTTTTGCTCCGTGAAGCAGCTTTTGGCAAGCTTAAAGAAGTGTTCGGCTTGAAAGAACACGAGATTATATTAGAACGCTTGATCACATCTTCCGCTTTATTCTTTTCTCTTTAGATCAGAAAGGTGATAAATTTCATTATAAGTGAAGACAAAATTTTTACAGTACAATTGAGGATTCTAATTTTATAAAAGCAAAATGTAGAGTTACATATATAAATATCATCTTCTCAAACTTGTTCTCGTTCTCTCTTCCATTATATTAATCTAATAAAGAATTTTCATGTGTGACATACTCTTTTATATAATAAAAAGTTATAATTTATCATTCAAATATTACAGATATGTATACATTTACATATACATAATAATTAATTATACATAATTAATTATACACACGCATAAATATTAATTAAAATGATATAATGTAACCGTTGCATAATAATAAGCGCATTATACAATAGAAGCACTAGAATAATAATTATGTTTTATCTAAATATTGTTATAATTCTCACTGTTATGTCACCTTTTTCAAAAAGCAAATTCAAAATTAATATTAAAATAAAACATCCACACAATTCTATAAATACTTACCTCGGAGGCTTTTTAATTTTATTTGTTGAAAAGTTACAGACTGCAAATTTTTTATTTTTTTTGCTCGCAGTAATATATAAAGAATGTCA
>NW_012130080.1:3107100-3118973 GCF_000143395.1 Atta cephalotes | reverse complement strand
TATATATATATAGAGTAAGATAAAGTAAATAACCAAAATTATTATATAATAATAATTAAATATTATATGAAGCATTATTGTAATATATAATAAATGTTTTTTCAGCTTGGCCGAATGCGGATCGCGAAAGAGAAAATGTTTGGTGATTAAGCGGAGTGGAAGAGATGCGCGTAAAGTACCCTATTTCCGAATCTCTGAGGTACTTACACATCAATGCTTTCGTATGAAAAACATGAGGATGACGAACCCCTTGCTTCCTCCCACATAGCAAACTCACTTTTATCGGTACCGCTAACAAGCAAATTCTTTGAACGCTGACGTCGGTTCAGGATCGCAATTTTGTCATTTTGAAAAGAGCCTTTTAGCAACGCAGTGAAGAAGATGATATCAGAAATTCAAAAGAAATCAGGAAATTTCTTCGTCCTTGATTTATATCTCTTCATACTTTTGTGCGTATGATGGCTTCAATCAGTTGTGGAAAAACGACAATAAAAAATAATCTATGCAAATGCACGTTCTTCAATATATTTCTCTCTTGAGAGAGAAATAAAACGGTCGTAAGCAATAAATAAAGAAAAATGAAAATATCAGATTTAGAAGAATTTATTATTTCTAATTTATCTCTGTGTAGTCGTCTGAATATGCAATTAATTAAAAATAGTGTGTACAGATATACATTTTTTGCATAACAAGAAATATTCTTTATAAAGCATAAAGAACTTGATTTTATAATTGCTTCCAAAATATTTTTAGAAAAAGAAACTTCGAAGATACGTGCATACATTTATTAAATAAATATATTAATTTTTCTTCTTGTTATTTTAGAGAAACATCGAGCAATTGTCATTATTAGTATTACTTTATATTATATTATATTTTAAGTTATTATATTTAAATTTATAGTAAAAAATTTGACCTAAATTTATAATAAAATAGTAAATTCTTCTCTTCGATATAGAATGCATATTTATAAAATTAGAATTTTCTTCAAATGATATTATCATGTATGCCAATTAAAAAGATCATAATTTCTCAGTCGGAAAAATCCGGCATTAAACAGAAAAAAAAACCAACTCGTAAAAATTTTTTGCTCCGGAACTCGTCACTTCGTGACTTCCGCTCGTTTCCTCCATCAAAATGAAGCTCAATGGCGTCGAAATATGCGAGACGAATATTTAACGACTGCAATATTGTTGTCGATAAAATTGAAGCTTTAAAATATTATATGGATGCAGTTACTGTCATTTCCATATTCTATGTATTCTTGTAGTTATAGTTGCACATGAGTATACATAATGCAATTTCTACGAGATATGTCGTAATATCTAACGTAGAGAATATTTTCCATTTCAATTTATAATATAATAAAGTAACGAAATTTCGAAAAATTTAAACTTCAAGGAGTTATTTATAAGATCTTTTAGAAAAATGAATTACATAATTTAATTAATTAATTGAATATATTATAAATAACATAGAGTCTGTATTGAAGCATAGACGGTATTTCAATATTCTCAATTTAATTAACTTAATAAATTGGGAAACAGAATTTGTGCTTTGACAGATCATATACTAATAAACTGATGATGAAAAATAAAAATAAAAAAATAATTTCTTTGTAAAGAAATTGAATTATTTTTGTGAAGAAGATAATAAGATTTATAATAATAAGAAAAAGGTGCTGAAGAAAAATGGAAATGTGAAGAAGAAGAAAGGGGAAATATGTGCTTATAATTTTTAAGTCTGAGACATTTGAAAAATATTAGAAACAGAGGAAAAATAAATTTTAAGCTATCAGAAATCACATCAGAATACACAATTTTTAAAATCTGTTTTTCCTTGTTCTTATTGCCTGTGCTTTCCAATTGTGCATTGAGTTTTAAGGCTTTGCCCGCAATAAAATCGGAAAATTTCTCTTTCAGGTGACAAACCGTGAAGAAAAACTATAAACATGCCGGTTGGTGGACGAGTCGCGGGTAAAGTTGGGATATATAGCTCTCACTACAATGGTAATATGGATGTGGATATCATTCCATTAGGTATATATAAGACCACATTAGTACCAAAGCAATTTTTGACTGTAGCAAATTCATTACATAGGCTATAAATATTGATGTAAATAAGTTACAAAAATTGCTTCGGTATGATTGTGGTATATAATGTTGGCAATCAGTGGCGTAATTCTGTAATACTCGCAGAGAGGACTTTTCTTCCTATATGTGTATTATTTCCGTGTTACGATGTTATAAGTATTATAAGTATTATGGCAGATCATTTTTCATAACCTCGATATAATTTACTTTATGAATTACAAAAATAAGTTGGTTTTTAATAATAAATTATTTTCTTTTCTAAAAGTG
Organism: Atta cephalotes; assembly: GCF_000143395.1. Classification (NCBI taxonomy): domain Eukaryota; kingdom Metazoa; phylum Arthropoda; class Insecta; order Hymenoptera; family Formicidae; genus Atta; species Atta cephalotes. Next base: position 3,116,613 of record NW_012130080.1, on the reverse strand, counting down.
AATTAAAGTCCTTTCGTGCAGAAAAAAAATGTGTGTATTAATGTTTACTCACGTTTTTTGACACGTTGAAATTGTTTCTTATTATTGTGTTTTATATAATATACATAATGAAATCGCTTATCCAAAACGATTGGTTATCATTTGAAATATTATATAAATACTTTTATTTTTGTTAAAAAAAATCTTGGCTGTAATGATTATATCACTGTGCTTTGTTTACACAAAACATTACGATTCCACACACACAATGTATTCTGCACGATTATTACATGAAAAAGAGAGAATTATTTTTTATTACCTTTTTACATAAATGTTTCAAATCTATTTTTACCAAATATATACAATATTCGAATGCAAACCGAGTTTTGATTCTATTACGCCACTATAACGTCACACAACATTCAATCGCATGATATATGAATTCCAACATAAATCAAATACACGGCGCACTTTTGGCAGCGGCATATGAAATTGTTGGCGAAATCAATAACGCAACCAGAATTACGCTAATGTTTACGTAGTGGAAAAACGAAAATGTTGACCCTGGGCCAACTGCAGTAAGGCCATCCTCTCCTAATTTACCAATAATTTCTATGTCGTCTCAATCTCGAACACCTACTCGCGATTGGATTTTCTCCAAGTTGTGGAATATCGTTTTGAGTATCTTATCGATTTTCATGAGTATAGACTGGTAAGAGATTCAAAGAAGATTGGAACAACGCAAATTGCCTTTGAACAATAATTCTAGAAATCAACTCGAACTGATCAGCAAAATCAGAAAAATGAAAGTTAAAAATGTGATATTTTTTCGCAATTTTTAACAAAATACGCGATATGCAATTATATTATTTAGAAACAACTGCTTCCTAAAACTTTTAGAGTTAATTTCTGAAGAGTGAAATCTCACTCTTAAAGATTGAAACCTAAATTATATTCTTTTTCGAGACTGGCTCAATTTTCACTCTTTAAAGATTCCACTCTAAAGAATTTAGAGAATGAGAAATATTCAAGATTGGAAAGTTAGGATGTCCCACAAATAATATAATGCTTTAATGATGTATATTCTAATAAAAATTAATAAGAATGAAAATTTCACGAGAACGTCGGGATCATAATAGCTTTAAAATTAAAATTTCGAGCATTTTTTATATAAGTAGAAATTGAATTTACGTAAACTTCAATGAAGAATTGATTATTTTTATCGAGTTTATCGTTTCATTTGTATTATTTAATATATAAATTTCCATTTTTCTTTATATGTATATGCTTTATATGTATATGCTTTTATGCATTAATCTTCATTGTTAATTTTAAATATCACCATGTCAAAAAGCTGTCCTCACTCGCTTAAAAAATGTTCTACCTTTAAATCATTTTTTTTCAACTTCGCCGTATCGAAAAAACGAAGATTGTTATATTCCAGGAAAATTCCCTAGCAGAGAGAAAGAACTTAAGAGAAAAGTTAGCTTATTATCATCAGCATTTCACGAGTTTTAGATTCTGTCTTTTATTTTTTCCACGGTGATATTTATAATTTAGAGAAGCGTAGAAGAATATTTACACCGGACAAAGAAGATACATTATTCTACCGGAATTAAAATAAAAGTTTTAAAACGCGAAAAAACAAAAAACTGACATTCAGCAGCTATAGTTTCATTAAAAATCACGTACCTCGAATTCAAGTGTTATCTTAAGTTTTAAGCACCATTCGAACACTGGCGCAACTACAATTTGTCGACAACAAAAACTTTAAAATTCGCCGTCGTTATCGTAATGGCCCAAAAGAAGTCTTTTAAGAGCGACAGTCAAATAACAAACGTTAAATTACGCGGAAACGGAAATCGTTCGAGTTTGCGGTGTAATAACGATTTTCTTCAGCAAATAATAATAAAAATCTGTATAGTTCGCATCAGAATCATTGATTAAAATTGAATAGTGATTTTTTGAATATCACTTGTATACTAATTATTCGAGTAATTAGCATGCATATTGTTTAAATTTCACTATTTGATTAACAGTTTTTTGTTGGTTTGAAGAAATAAGCATATTAAAAGATGTGACAAGATAATGAGATATACATAAATCAACAGAATCATCAGTCAAAAGAAACTTCATTCCGTTTCTCATTATAATGTACAAAGTTCAGAATGCCAAGTTAGATAATTCTTGAAATATAAAATATGAAATAAAAGCAGATTTCCACATAATCAATATAATGTCATGAATATTTTATGTTTTTTACGCGATTATTATTACATATTTTTTTATGAATTTTTATATCCTATTATTATATTTTTAATATCAGAATTAATTTCAATGTGATGAAAATTCAATTCAATGTTAAATATTTTAATGGAATTTTCTCTCTCTCTCTCTCTCTCTCTCTCTACTAAAATAATTCATAAAAAAAAATGTATAAAACTGAGATAATTTCTAAATCTATAAAATTTTTTTATATTCTGCGAAATATTTAGTATATCTCGTATTTCTCTCACATCTTATTTTTTTCAAATAAAATCAAAATCAATAAATATAAATGAATAGGCTACAAAAGATAAAATTAGCACATAATAATAGTACAATGTTTATTAAATAAATTAATTGAAATACTATATAATTAGAATACTTTTTTTATTTAAACTTAAACATTCGCCAATTGAAAACAATTTTTGACAATTAATATTATCTCTCGCACCAATTTATATAATATTTAAACCTGCGAGGAGAGAAAGACCACAAATGTTAAATTCTATTTTTAAAGATCTATTTCAGTAAAGAAAAAAAAAGGAAGATATCTAAATATATCATTAATAATCTCTTTTATTATATTTTACATAAATATTTTTTTATTTACATAGATACATATGAAAAAATTAATAAATAAGTTTTTGTCTTTATTATAAAATACCATAAAAGTATTTTTAAGCAAAAATTTTCTTCATTAGTTACTGTTTCATACTAAAAAAAATATCTAAAAATAGTAGTATCTTTACACACTCTCATCTATACATGAAAAAACTTATCTTTGTAAAATATTTGACAAAAGTGTGAAAGATAATAGTGTATCTTTACTAGATTTAAAACCATTTTTTTCAAAGCAAAGATCACACTCTAATATTATTTATCACTTTTTATATGCTTGAGTTAAAAATTATTTCTATCGAAACAAATTTCAAACATTGCACTTTTAATACAATATTCCAGAAATATTCCATAAATATGCAACAGAATATATCAAAAAGTAATCAGACTAATCAAATAATAAGATCTGTCTTTCAACTTTATATGTATGTATTTTTGTATACAATAAATCGATGTATAAACAATTGTATATACATTATTTAGGGTTAAATATTTATATCAGTTATAGCCCATTCATTTCAAGGCAATAAATTTATGAAATATATTAGACTCACTTGTATTAGGTATAGTAAAAAGAAATCCATTATTTTTGAAATTGAATGGAAAAATATTTCTTTTTACTACACCTAATATAATATTTTCATATTCAAAATATGAATTTTTAATTTCTCTTTCAAACAGAATTAGCAACAAATTAAAAATTTAATTATTTGATATTTTACAAAAATAAATAATGTGAAATATTTTATTGTAATCCTTATTATTAAATTCAATATTTTACATGTATGTTAATCAATGTTATGAAAGCTAATTTCTCAAATTCTTTGATCACTTTTCTGATAATCCTTATTTTACTTACATCTCATATATTTTTATATCTATAATTTTCACAGATTCATTGCCTCACGATTAAAATAAAAAATGATTTATCACTCACCAATACGATATCGCAACAGCAGAGGTGCGAGACACAAATTGATCTGTAAAATATAAAAAAAATAATAATAATCTAAATTACAAAATGCTCCAAATTACTGAAAACAATTAATATTTCAAAATTCAATTATTGCGCGCGTTAAATTTTTATTCATCTTTTGAAATATCTCATCTTTGAATATTAAAAAAAGATATTAAATAAAAAATACTAAATAAAAATTATATTATTTCCATAATATTGAATTATTATGAATTATTATGAATTATACAACTTCGAAATCTTTTCGGGACATAAAAAAATTGATTAATTCCGCACAAATACGTATACATAAATAATAAATTACCTAATGGTTGCTCCACCGTTGCCCGATGCCTCCTAGACCTCCTCCTCCTCTCAGATTTTAGCATTACGACTGTACGACACAACACTCTCGAGCACGATAATTACGAACACGCATAATACTAATCACGACAATCGCGCGACAGTTTATACACGGCACTCCCGACGCTAAACGTCCGCGACGCTCATCTTGTTAGATTTCGACGACAAGAATAGTACGAGAAGAGAACAATAGAATGGAATTAAAAGCGCTTGGCATCCGCGATAAAGCGTCTCGCGAATTAATCAACGTAATGGTAAATCCCGCACGGCGAAATGATTTCTAAGACGAGGCCAACTTCAAGCTCCACTAACCGTTTCTATCGTTGCACTCAGTCTCAGTTTCGTACACTTTCTGTACCTTGAATTATAAGTAGCGCCCATAAAAGCGTTTTATAGAGCAATTATTTATCCATTGATGTATTCTAACATAAACGAATAAGCTAATGACTTGAAATTAAAGATGAATATCCGCGGAATGCAATGTTCGGAAATACGATTATGATCGCTTTGACGAACGTTCGCGTGATGAATTTCCAATAAATTTCGCGAAGTAGGTCTCGTAACGTCCCACCCAAATACAAACGACGAACCTACATACTGATATGTAATTAATAAGTATTACAGATAAAGATAAATTAATCAGAGATATATTTACTAATTAAACGTGTAACTCCGCTCTCGATTCCGAGGCGATTCTGTTCCGTTTCCGCGGCCATCGCCATCTGTGCATTGCGTGACCAGCGTGATGTGTAACTGACAAATTGGAGAGTGAAGTTAGCAATTTCATGGATACCACACGACGCGAATCAAATTAGTGACTGATTGAAACGCGACAGACCGTTCAAAAATATACGTAAATGAAACTCAAGAACTCACGCGACGCATTCCGAACACATAAATTTATTATTAACGCGTGTATTTCACGAAATATGCGCATTAATAATAAATCGTATTACGACTTTTCATTACTCGATTCACTCGATCCGATTCGTATGTAATAATCATTCCATATAATCATTTCACTCTCATCTCGATAGACAAATTATATTCAGTCGATTCTATATCTTGAAATGAGAATATTTCTAAATTTATTGACGCCTAATAAATATGCTCACTTTTGTCATTTTCAAGATACAGAATCAACTCGTAAAGCTCAATATCAATGCGGATTACATTATCGTCTTGAAAAACTATTATAGAAACAACTAACTCACAAATATCACCACGAAACAATGATAATTTATGATTTACGTTAAACATTTCGCTTAATTGCTCTAAATAATATAATACGAAATACCTGCTTCGATACAAATAAGCCGTACCGATTGGATACGCGAACGAATTAATTGTTAATCGGAAGTTAAATGATCATATTCGGTCGATATTCATTAAGTATTGGTATAGAAGAATCGCATTTGGAGCTTTGTTCTCCTACTATTATAATTCGAAAGGTAATACGACGTATTATACGCGGCACACCGTCTAGCTCGAGTGACGACGCACGAATGATAGCTGATGATAGCGGTGACCTTGTTTACGCAGTTACGTTAACCGTTACGCGCCACATAAACAAATCCGGAATCCGCATTATTATTGAAACTGAAATATTCAAAGCTTTACGAAATAATAATTATGTGCCGAATATGTTTCCGTATAGATAATTTTAACGAGCTCGCATTATCATCTCTTGTTTCGCGTATCTCTTTTCAATAGTAAACTCAGCGTCGCCTAAAATAATGATTGATTCTCGATTGAGAATATTGGGCAACAAAGTTAATCGTTTTTTTCTATTAAGTAAGTGGGAACAATCATTTTCAATGTATTTTTACTTGCTGAGTACATTGTTCGATTAATAGTTTTCAATTTTGAGAAAAATGGTATAAAGGCCAATTTAAAAGATTTTCATAACGTTATAGTATATATCGGTGACAAATTTTTTTCTATATTTAATTAATAGCATGTATCAACTTTAAAATGCATTTTATTTCGACATGATTTTTCGTTTTTGAGATATAGCAATTAAAAAATGGCTTTTTCCTCTTTTCTCGTGCAATACATGGAAAAAACATTTTATTCTCAGTATATTATGTGAAAAATAAGTGCTTTCTTACTCACATAATATTATACTTTCCACATAATGTAGTATTAAGATGGAATAAAATGTCTTTTCCATGTATTTTCAAATTGCTGTATTTTGAAAATGAAAAATCATACCGGAACGAAACAAGCAAAACTTTCGTGTGGCATCAACCAAATTTAGAAAAATAAATACTTTTCCGATACATTTTTATTTATTTAGTGGAACCTCTGTTAAAATAAAACGTCTAAATAATTTACATGTAACGGTTAAATTAACTACCAGTAATCAATTTGTCAATAGTTAATTGTTATATACGTGATATCTGCAATATAAAACCCATTTTGGATGATACATAATTCGCGGAATTTTATTTATAATTTTATGTGCAGTTGTATAGATATAAAAAGTATTTAAAAAATCAGGATAAATAAGATACACATAAAATACATACAGAAATATACCGTATGTCTTACATAATCAATATATATACAGGTACATAAAATTATAAATAAAATTCAAACATAAATACTTTGATGCAAATTATAAATTATCTAAAGCGAGCGTAATAAATTATTGGCAAAAAATCAATATTATGGAGAATAAAATTTAATTATAACTTAAGTTATAAAATCGACAATAAATGATACGCATGTAGGCGTATTTCTACGAAACAAGCTTTACAAGATAATGGAATATTGCATCATAATTTCAATCATTTTATAACTTGAAAACTATTGCGACTTTTACACTTTTATATTAAGATTTTTGATTTAATTATTTTCTGAATGCTATTAACCTTTCGGAACTGATGCCAAAATCTGTAATACAGTTACTAACGTTGACCTATTTAATTTATGTTCATTAAAAGACATTAATTAATTTCAAGGAATTAAAACCATATGCCATAACTCATATAAATATTAATGTATCAAATAAGATAGTGAGCTAATGGGAATTAGCGCTGTACACCGTGCACAATTATTTTTTATAAAAAACTTTATCACAGCTAACGATTACATCAGAAATATAAAACGCACGGTATACAACGTTAGCCCATTTCCTTGTTTGATTCGTATTTCTCAGGAATTTTATTTGTTATTTTTAACCAACAAATATTAAATATATTTTAATAAGAATAATCCAAATTTGCAGAAGTAACATAAAAAAAATGGAATTGTTTAAAATTAATAAATTTTTAATAAAGAGTATAAAGTGGATTTAATTGGATCCATCTTCATTTACAGTTCCAAAATTAAAATATGATTATTGTGGGACATCCCGTAGTTTATGCTGTGCTTCCTAAATTCTCTTAAATCGATCTTCCATGAACTTATTTCGAAATGAAGCAGATGTATTCACTATGGCAAGCGAGAAATTAGATTTTCATAGCAGCAAATTATAAAGATACATAACTTAAAACCAGATTTAAACGTTAAATTTTTTCATCGAGTAAGATGGGATTGGAAGAAGAAAAATTATATATGCTTTTATAAAATTAATATATTTCAATAATAAAATTATATTTGTAATTAAGATCTAAAAGGCACGAAATTAGTTTTTATTGACTTAAAAACGCGACTTACGCTTTTTATTCCTATAAAAGTTTTAAGTTAAGTTTTATTCCTATAAAATTCCAACGTTTTTGTATTTTTAACGGAAATTGGAAATTGGAAATGATACATAAGCTCTAGGAATAAAGCTTTTACAAATAACAGTTGCAAGCCTGTCAATTCAGCTTGAAAGTCTTTTAGATATTGATTATAAATACACGTATGGTTTTATGTCGTTATTATCAAAATGTCATTCGATAATGTTCATTTTTTTTTCCAAATAATAATATCCAAATAATAATTCGTTTTTTAATCAATTCTACAAAGTTTTGTGATATTCAGTATAATATAAACAAAATAGTTTCACCAATGTAAGAATAACTTTAATTTATTGTTTGTCCTTCTCTAATTTTTAAGAGAAAAAAATAAAGAGTAAATTAAACCAAGATTAAAGTTAATATTACATTGGTAAAATCATAAAATGCTACTTGACATTCAAAAACAGATGCATGTAGAAATGCGAAATAAATCCAGTCTCATTTCAGGAAAGGGCTACAGTGGCATAAACGAGGAGATCATTTGGATCAGCATAGGCATGGGGATCACCATTGCCATCTTAATCACCATAGCGCTCTGCTATATCGCTCGTGAAAAGTGTCGCAAACGACATGAAGGGTATTATACGTCATGACGTATGTTTCCGCCGCCTTCATGGGCATCCTGGTCATTTAGCCCGACGACACCAGGAATCCTTTTCAGTCCGACCACGTCAAGAGGTAAACCACGGGCTTACTACATCACCGTCTGAATTCTCTCACGTTTCTCCGTGGAAAAAGTCCTGTAGCCGCACGAAAAATTCCAGTGGAATATGAATGAAAGAACGTAAAGAAAAGTGCGCGATTTCGTCTATATTAACGTATCTTGGTAACATTACGCGTAAAAATGGATTTTCCAATCATGGAAATCCGGGGATTATAACACAGATCTCCGATTCTATCGTCTCTCTAAAAAGAAGTCACATTCGAAAAAGAAATTGAAAGAATTAAAAGGATTTTCTAATTGAAACTTGGGAAACGGATAGATTATTAACCGTCCATCTGCAATCTGAGTCTTTTTCAATCAGTCCGTTTTTTTTTTACTGTTTTAGAAGACTTTTAAAAAATGAGAAAAATTCTGGGTTACCTTTTAACATCTCTATTGCATTATTAAATAGTTTTTTAACTTATATCTTAGGAGAGGAGAACCGGATTCTGCTCTCTTTTATTTCAAAGTAATTTGAGAGTAAAATTTCACTTTTATCTAAAAACATTCAGATTGTAGACAGAAGGTTGAAATAAAAAAAAAACTGTAAAATGGAAAAATAACGTCGCGCGCAAGATTAAAATTTAAAGAGCGGTAGGATATGGTTCATCTATGAGAAAATCGATTTTATATTTCTCCGAGCGTAAACTTTTATCATCGGCATAATACTCTCTTTGGGACACATTCAATATCTCGTTCGCAAGACATGTTCTCAGCAATATCAAGCGTTGTGGGTTATTGCCAGGGCACATTTCCTGAGAGAGAGAGAGAGAGAGAGAGAGAGAGAGAGAGAGAGAGTAATTAACTTTTGTCTCTATTACGCACACGTAGGGAAGAAAGTATTACTTATGGAAGAAAGGAAAAAGACTATTCGTACCTTAAACGTCTACGAAGGACTAACG
>NW_012130080.1:3101896-3106746 GCF_000143395.1 Atta cephalotes | reverse complement strand
CGTAACGTAACGTAACGTACGTACGTAAGTACGTAACGTAACGTAGTAGTAGTAGGTAGTAGTAGTAGTACGTAAGACGTATAGAAGTAAGAGAGAGAGAGAGAGAGAGAGAGAATAACTTTTTTGCTCCATTACGCACACTGGGAGAAAGATTCTTATGAGAGGAAAAAAAGCATTGCCTTAAAGTCTCAAAGGCTACAAAGGCGTTTATCTAAAATGAGGACAGTAGTCTAGTATGGATTTGTAGCGACGCAACGATGACTATGCGAGATAAGTATAATAGCTCTCTGACATTCAACAAATTGTGATTTCTTCTAAACACACTCGAGCTTTGTATCTAGACAGTAGAATGATATGAGTGTACATGTGCGAGTGTAGTCAATGGACTATATTCTCATTCGCGCCTGTACGTATCCTCGAAAGAGCTTTCCGCTGTTAAAGCGTTTCTAAAAGGCGACACAACAGGGGGTGCTGGGACACTATCTGGTTAAAAGTGCATTGCACAAAGTAAATAGCAATTATCTACAAGATGGAAGCGAACTGTCTTCTCGATTAAATACAGACAAAGTAAAATTAATAATATGACTTTTATTCTCGAGAAAAAGTTATTCTAATTTTTTCAAAAGTCAAATACGAAAAATAAAGAAATTGTCTTTAATGTATCTTTATTCTGTGAAAAGATTTTTTTTTTACATTCAAATTAAAACAATTGCCGCTCGAAGTCGAAACATGATTATAACATAATAAAATCGAGAAAATCTATACAAAAGTTATACAATCCTAAATTTTAATAATTAAAACTTTATTAGAGCTTTATCTTTCAATTTCGTAAAATGCACCCCCTATTTGATTATTTTTCAATTTATCCATTTTTATCGTAAAATATAAATTATTAATTTTTCCGAAAAATTTATGAATAATACATAATTTACGAATATCATATATCTTTCGTTTAAAGTATACATAATAAATGAAATAAAATTAATAAGTAACAGTTGCAATATACTCAATTGCAAATGCATTTCATAAGAGTCATCAATGCTGAAAGTGTTTACAAGATCTATAAAGATTTTCCGTGCACCAATTATTCGCTCAAATAACGCGAAGGAAAAAAGTCGTCTTAAACGATTCAGACGTTTCTCACACGTCTCTACGATGCCTTTCAGATAATTGTCTGAGTATTCTCATCACGAATGCGAATGATATCGCCCGGAATCGTTTTCATTACTCATCCGACATTTTACCTTGGGACAAATGGAAGAGTCTCATCAAAGTGCTCCCAAGTAGAAAATTCTTGCTCCAAATGAAAGTGCGGTGATTTACGACTATTACGTATTACGAACGTTTTCACGGATCACGTGATCGTTTATCGTACCGTAAAATAAAAGCCAGAGCGTCAGATCTTATTATTAATGATTATTAAAGGAATCTTTATACTTTCCTCTTGATTACACGATTCTAAATGCAGTTCTGCATTATTGGCAAGCGATCGATAAAATCTTGAACTGAATAATTCTGAAGCTGGATAATTCTTTTACATCGTTTACGTTAATTAACTTTGTTATCTACCGAAACTTCGATATTCATTTATATCGCAACATGATTACGGTGCCGTAGATCGCGATAGAGTTTCAATCTCATATTTCCTGCTTCCTTTACGGTATCACTTGGAGAAAAATCGTTTAACTTCTTCAGAGATCGTTCGCCTACACGCCTTCCAGCTTCGATCGATACTTTAATAACATTTCATATTATTGGACCGCCTCTTGCAGCTGATGTTAATCCCAAGCGTCATATATTTTCGTCAAACATACATTTTCTACGAAATGTATTCCGGTCTACACAACGCGAGTAATTTCTGAACAATTTTAATTATGCTATTAAAAGTTTCAATTTCATATTATAACTTTTTCATATTATAACTTTTTCTTTAATGTGGGTCTAACGTGGGTCTATTGAATCCACTCAATTATTCTCTATATCTTTACGTTACATTTGCAAATTTGAATTATTTTATTAAAATAAATAAATTTTATTAAAATAAACTTAGTATTCATTCATTTTTTAATATAATCTACATTTCTGAAATTAATTTTTTTTTAATTAATTAGTGCCTTTTAATTAATTTCCTTTTAATTAACGTATATTAAATGAATCTCATAGATCCAATATCAATTACAGGTTTTGACATCAGCTCCAGAAAATTAATATCGATCGGAACAAATGTTTATTATTTAAAAGAAAAATTACAAACTGTTAAAGAGACACGTTTTATTAAAAAAAGGTTAATTTCCTAACGCCAATAGTTTATGATTTAAAATCACTATCCTTTAATACGATTTAAGCTATAGATTTTACTGGAAATCCTGAAAGCATCTCCTTCTTTAAACAAAGTATTGAAAGGCGCAATTTTCACTTAAATACTTTCGTGCAAATCGCATTATTCAATGAGATCTCACGACATGATTAATTGAATGATCACGAAGTGTGTTTGTCATAAGAAAATATTTTTAGTTAAAACGAGGGATCGACTTTGAATACGTAGTTTATCTCAGGCTAGGCGTTTGTTCGCGAGCGCTGTAATACGTCCAAACGACTTTCTCTTACACGTAAATTGTACTCTCATTAGATAATTTCGTGCACTTCTACGTAATTAACGGGTTACTTACCTATGTAATCCAGAGTCTACAATTAATTCCATATAACGTAAGAATCTTGACCAAAGTCTAGAATGTATTTCTGAACTGAGATTAAACTCGGGCCTCAATTTAAAAAGATATCAACCTTTAGAGGAGCTTACTATAAAGTAAAAAATATTTGCTGTTAGAACAGGTTTTGTTCCAAAGCATGTTCTCCACGAAATTGAAGTCGGAGTTCTGTGTAACAAGATATCTGTTAAAAATTAAAAGCAAATTACGATCTTCTAAAGATCGATTGCAAATTTATCTATAAATTTAGATGTTCTTATACGTGTAAAAAATGTGTATTAAATAAATATAACATAATTTTAAAAATATTTCGTGGCCAACAGTTTTGGGAAACTTTATGTTAGAAAATTATATTGTTGTGATGTGACTAAAAAAATGTTGTGTAGATATCGTAAAAAGGATTTGATAAGTGCGAAGAGGCCGGTTGTCAAAAGATAATAAAAATAAATAGATTACGCTTCTCTAAATGCGTAATAATTTTTTTCATCTATAAAAATACATGACGCATAATTTATTTCTACAGTTTACCTTCGCATATAAAAAAAAGAATGTTATTAATAACAACTATTTTTCTCATCAGTCGCAGTTGACATATAAATAGTATCACATGATATAATCAATGTACAAATTCTGTTCAATTAAAAGCAATAACGATCTTATAAACGGATTGGAAATTTATCGTAGGCGCTCCTATACATGTAAAAATGTGTATATTAATAAATTATTCTCCTAAAGTTGCAAGTTATTATATTACAATCTATAATAATATAAGCTTATAGCTCGTTATTTATTTTAAATCAGACTTTATAGGTTTATATATATCTTTACTTCAATAAAATGAAAAGTTGGTCACAATCATTATATAACGTACGCGTTATGAATAACAAGTGATCTCTATTTCGCATTTCAATCGAGAGAATAAGGAAGATCCAATTGTCATTGGTGAAATCATTAATTCAAACTGTCTTGATGACCGGTGACCTCGCACGTAAAGAAGATGAATGTTCTCGCGATTCACTGTCTCGTGAACTTTAGACGTACATATATGTATGTTTATATTTTATAATTGTCGAGAGAACTCGTTCCGCATTAGTGGCGCGCAGTTTATGTATAGTCATGTATATGTGTATGTAAATGTATATTTTACAGATTTTAGAGAGTGTACTTAAAACGCGCAGCACTACGCACACAATCGTATACACTTGATAGTTTATACACCTATTATACATCCATAGAAAGTAGAAAGATGATATTCCATATATATTACTACTGCAAATGACCAACTTGATAGATCAATGTATTAATTACTTCTTTATTTGTAATGAATAAATTATTATACCATACTCAATTCTCATGTTTTATATTTTCTTTCCTGCACATTTTACTAATTAAACAGATTGAATATTTCGATTAATGACTCTTAAAAGACTCGTGGTCTCTAAGCGCAATTTTTCTGCAAACTATTGAACTATTGAGAATTTACTGATATATGTAATGACAGGGAGTAAGGAAACAAATTTATTATTTTTTTTTAATTATTAGGAAAGTAAAAGTCGTAGCTCATATCTGGGAAATGGAATAAGTGATAATGAAAGAGATTTCACAATGACGTTTAAGTCAGTGATTTACACCTTTGTACATTTATTTTGCAAATTATTTTCAAATAACGATAATTGCTAATAATCATATTAATAATAATTATATCTTTGATGTTATAACACCAAACAATTGACCATGCCTACTTAAGTAATGTACAGCGCTTAATAATTAATAAAGATTAGTACCAGCTCTCATACACTTAGCTATCGCAGGAACTCTTGTGATGAATAAAAAAGAAAGATGAGCTGCCTCTGATCATTAGCTCTCATGAGTGCTTGTCGTTTCATGTTCTCACTTGATTACTGATATTAGCTCCCGCCATTTTCGTTCTCTTTCGTGAAATAAAAGAAGAAAAATATGAAGCTTTTTTGTATCTGTGTGATACACATATTAAACATAATTGCTATACATCGCGCATTTTATGCGGCAAAATGTACAAGTTTCCCGGAAACTGCGCTGTTTTCTCTGTCGGCTCGTATTTATATGCTGGAATTGCACGAATACGTAAATAAAAAAAATACAATCGATATAATACATACACAC
>NW_012130080.1:3074410-3101876 GCF_000143395.1 Atta cephalotes | reverse complement strand
TATTACGTATATATTTATATATATATATATATATATATATTATATTATATATCAATTATATTTTAAGAAATATACAATACTAACAAAATACATAAATTTTGAAAAATTTTGAAAATTGACTTCCTGTCGTAGCAAAATTTCATTTATTCAAACAAATGAAGAAGCAAGATATATTTCAAGATGTCTTAAAATATTTTAAATATATAGTTCTGCCTTGAAATATACATAAATTCAGTCGTATGACTCGAACCGCCAGAGAGAGACACGCGCATGGAAAATTAACAGTAAAGAACAATTACATATTTGTAAAACATGATTTTTTTTATAAGCTCACATACGTTTTACTTCCTAATCTTTTTCTTATAGACATATATGTGCATACAAGCATACAACAATGAAAATCAAACACTCTCGCATACACTCGCACATACACATATACACAAAAATATTCTCTCTGTTGCTGGGAGAAATATTGTGATGCTTGAATTAATATTTCGAAAAGTAGGCAGAGTACGTCGACAAATTACTAGACAGACGGTATAAGAGTATAATGTTAAGTGGTAGTATCGATGAGAGAGAAATTTTAATTTAATCACAATATATTATTAAAATTTCCTTATTGAAATTGATCTATACGTGCCGAACACGAACAGCCTTATTTTTTCGTTTCTTTTCTATATGTACATGATATATTATTCGTAAGAAAACGAAAGACCCTTCGGAAAGATCCTTTTCAAACATTCCGTCCCCTCTAAAAACTGAACGAATTTTGAATGACACTCAAAATAAGTACACCATACGAGTTGTGAAGCTGAAACCAGCTCGTTCGCAAAGATATCGTGACTGGCCCATTAACACCAACAATTAGATAGGTGCACTACTGAAATGCGCGAATCGAATGACATAATGAAAAATTATCGAAAAATAGAGGAAATATGACGACAACTTTCCCAGTGAAAAATCGTCTTGTACCATTATCTTTTTCCAATATCGCACTACTATAACTTTATGATATCCATTTATCATTGATAATGCATATGTAAAAAAAATGAATACGGAAAGTGATACATAAGAAGTCCCATCGATTTCGTATCACGAAATCGAAATACTCGACTTGTATGTAACAATCGATACCGATGTAAAATTGCAAAAAATTTATCGCGCTCGGAAGACCTAATGAAAAAATGCCTTAAAAAAGCGATACTTTCATTTTTAGATCAAAAGGTCTCAACGTTCTACAAATAAACTTCTCGACTCAATTAAATGAATTAACGACAATTTGATGAAACGTCAGTGGATCATTAATCAAATGATGGAATCGAGAAAATCACTCAAAGAATGCAGAGATTTTTTGATTATCATTACGATTGCATACGCGATTGCCACGAGCTTGGCACCGTGACCAGTGTAAAATATGAGTTTATGACAATGTTTACATGTATCTATGAATTATCGAGGTACCGTCTGTTGGACAAGGTAATTTCTTAGATTTAAATCCCCATTATACGCAACATTTAGTGCATCCTATGGCGGAACATCACGAGGCATACATCCTATTAATTTCATGTTGATAACGTTCCTGAACCGCTTTCCTCTTGAGTTTGAACGCCGCAGTGACCAGACCCATATCGGGTGACCATTGTTCTGCACACAATTTCACCGCACCGGGTATTTCAAACCTTTGGAGCTTACCTATAAACGATAAAGGTTGAATAATAATAAATTTATCGATTGACGATAACAAAATTAAAAATAATAAAGAATATACAGAAACATACATTTCCTTGCTTGCTCAACAAGTTCTTGAAGTACCGCTTTCTCGATCTGTGGACTGTTACAGAGTTCCTCGAGATTCTTTCCAATTATGCCTAGATTATTAGCAATTTCTTCTAAATAATGCTGATTAGGTACAACCAATGCCACTGTGTACGCTTTATTCGCATCGCCATAGACGCATATGTTTTCTACGACAGGACAAGTCTTTAACTCGGCCTCAACTTTACCCAAAGAAACGTACTCGCCGAGTTGTAATTTAACCAAGTCCTTCTTTCGATCTACGTAAATAAACATCATCAAAAATATCGAAAATGAATATTATTATATATTTCTCTTTAAGAACAAAAAGTTATTAAAGATATTAAAGATGTAACTTTTGGGACGTACCAATAATTTTGATAGAACCATCTGCATGAAATTCGCCGATATCACCTGTTCGGAACCATTGTCTGCCATCCTCTTGGAAGAAATCTTCCTTCGTTTTATCCGGCAATTTGTAGTAACCCGCAGAAACTATGTCTCCACCGATCACGATTTCTCCTCTGGGATGTGGATGATCTTTGACTCGATAACCAGCTTCTTCCCAATTCTCTAACCGGATATCGCAAACCGTAGTAGGTGCTCCAACTCTTCCGGTAGTTCTATCATACGCTAAAAGAAAAATATACGTGACAACAGGAACATCGAATAAACATTCCGGTTCAAAAATACATACTGTCCATAACGGTTGCGCAAGAAGTCGTTTCTGTGAGTCCATATCCTTGAATTACGGTGACGCATAGGCAAAGTTTCACTTGATTATGAGTATCCGGACTGAGCGGAGCGCCTCCAGAGAGCACAAGTCTAACACGACCGCCTAGTACTTGCTTCGCGGCTCCAAAGATGTACTTGTCGAAAAGAGGCGTTTCATAGCCTCGTTTCGTCCACTTTAATTTGTATTCATATGCAAAATTAAAAATAGCTTGTCTAAATGGACCAGATTTCTTCACTTTTTCGTTTATTCCTTTGGAAATTCGATCGAGAATAAGCTGAAACAATTTTATATTTGTATATCAGTACTATCTAAAAAATCGTATTAAAATTAGAAACAAAATTTGATAATTTGTTTTAAAAAAGATATTGATGTATTTTTTCATTTATTAAATATTTTTTTTATTTGTAAACTTAAAGACTTAAGATGCTCTGAATAAAACTTAGTGATTAGTAGATAAACAATTTTCTTTTTAGATAAAAAAATTAATAATAATTAATAAGAAATTGAATGATTTGCAAAGATTTGAAACTCACCGGTACTGCAGTTAAGCAAGTTGGATGTAAGACGGAAGCATCACCCTTCGATCCTCTCTGAATCTTACTACTCGAATCAATCAGTGTAAGCGGTGAGCTATAACCAATGGGCACTCCGGTTAAAAGACACACACTTTCGGCCAGTAGTTCGAAGACATGGGCCAATGGCAAGAAACCGAGAAAAATGTCGTCTGATCTAATCTTTACAGCATCGGAAAATGCTTTTAGAGTGCTAATGATATTGTTGTGAGAGAGAAGGACGCCTTTCGGCACTCCCGTCGAACCAGACGTATACATGATTATAGCGGTATCATCATTCTTTGGTGAATTAGCACTCGCACTTGATTTATTGCCCATTTCGATAACATCGGCGAAGGGTAACAATTGCACTCCATCCTGAAACAAATAATAAAGAATACTTAAATAAAAAAAAAAAAACAAGAAAGTAAAGACTATTAATCATAAGTGGCAGTATTGACATCAACCATTACGTAATAACATGACAGTCAATCATAGTCAATGCCACAGCTATTAGGCAAAATAAATTTTTAAAAGAAAAATAATATTAATAGATACATACGGCGCGCATAACCAATTATTTAAATTAATTTTCGCTAACGAATAACGAATGAATAATGAATGAATATTCCATTAATTATAATTATATACAATCATAAAAAAAAGTCTGAATAAAGATTATGTATACTCTTGCGATTTAATCTAAAAAGTCTAAAGTCATCTAAATGCATCTTAATTCATATTAAAAATTAATATTCAATATTTAAATTAAAATATACCTTGTAACCTTTGGTGCTAGTCGGTTTGAGTTGATCTTCCATATAGATAATTTTCTTGACTTCCGGTACCATGTCTAGCAGACGCTTGAATTTTGGCAGAAGTTCATGGCTAGTAATGACAGTATCTACTTCGGTTTCGTTGATACCATGAGCAATAGCTTCATCGCCTAAAGTCGCGTATATCGTTACCACGGTAAAATTCTGTTTGAAACATCCATGTACCGCTATCATCCATTCCGCTCTCGTCTCGGCGAAGATAACAATATTATTACGTGGCTTCATACCGAGTTCTACTAAACCTCGGCCGAAGGAAGAGGCCAACTTTTCGACTTCGCTAAATGACTTCCATTTGTACTCTCCCATTTTATACTGGAAAATAGATAGAATTTCACAATACAAAATTAGTTTTGTATCTCTTCGATATTTATATTAAGTAAAGAGAGCATATAGACATGTTGAGATTCATCCTAAAAATTCTTCTCTTTCTATAATTTTCTTTTTACTTTTATTTTTTAATATAAAAAAATGACAATTTTCACATTATGAAATATTAAAGGATTTATATTTAAATGTCTGAGACATATTACCTTTTTGAAGATTCTGCCATTAGGTTGAGGCTCATCTTCCTCTGCTAAGATTTGTCTGGTACCAAGGCACTTCTTATTGCCGTACATTTTGACAACGCAAAGAAGTATCTTTTCCAGAGTATCAACTTTTTCACGTTCAAGCATGATGTGCATCGATTTAGGAGAATCGACGCCTCTGTAAGTGATCTGGTTATCATCTTTGGAGATTGGACGGGCCTTGATCCTCCTGGAAGCCTTACGCTTCTCCCATGGTCGCTGAAGTATGAGATACACGGGGAAGGTCAGCAAGTCGTACACGTACGACAGAGCCTTGATCGCGTGGATCGCGCCATAGATCCAGAAACCTTCCATTTCCCTGTTAAATAAAGAAATCACTCAATATTCGTATTTAGACATCAACGTTAATAAAAAACACTATTCCTGTTTCTCTTCTCTTGTGAAATTTGAAAAAAGATTTGCAAAAAGATTATAACGAGTGCAAAACTCGAAGTAAATAAATTTAGATTTATTTTCATATCCCTTCAAAAGAAAAAAGATTATTGTAATTGTATAATTTATACATTTATATAATTCGATCATTGTACTTTAATTCTTGTAGAAAGATACAATCTTGAATATTATTAGTTATCTATATATTCCCGCGACAGTGTCTTATCGGATACTACAATATCTCATTCTGCTTATCGTAGCAAGCGAATTATCTACTCGAGTAAGCAGTTTTCAAGCGTGAGAGTAAAGGCTATCAGTCGAAATCATGCGTCTTACAAACAATTTGAATTAATAACGATCAAAAACTATATAAACAATCTCGTATATAAACAATCGATAATATGTAATCACCAGGATTAATTCTTTCATGGACTTTGACGAATTAGCGCCATTTATCTATTTTATAGCGTGGTCACAGATATTGTAACATAACACTTATCATGCTACGTGCGTAGAAAAAAAAAGAAGCATTCTTACAGACACGACATCTATTTAAGATCGATAAGTGATATGATAACAAGCTATTGAAGCAATAGGATACAAATTCAATCATATACATCTATAGTATGCATCAACAATTATAAGAATGTAATTGTATTCCCGAAGCGAAGAACTAGAAAGACATCATCATTTAATTAGTTTGCCTTTTCTAGCATCACATGGAGGGTACCAGAATATCACAGTCGCTTGTCAAACCTAAATAATAAAAAATATAGTATTTCTTGTACAATAAAAATGTAAAAGTTGCTTAATTACATCTCCTTTAATGCCTTGTGCGACATATATATTGGCTATTGATTTTCAGTCTGTTAATAAAATTTCGTTGGCGATATTTTTTTACGATAAGATATGTTTAAGTATTAATCTTACTTAAATATTTAAAAAAGATTGTGTTGTCTGTTGCAAGAAAGAATTAGTGAACTTAGAACTATAGGAAACATTTTACTTTTTTTTATTTTAATTTATCAAACAATTTATGTAGCTACGAAAGATTCATATTAATACTGCATAAAAGAGTGATCATTTTATGAAATATTACTTATATAAATAAGTGGTCGTGTTCAGCAAAATATTTATCTTGTAACCATTGGAAATTTTTTTCGCACTGAATTACACTTTTAAATCTATAAAAATAGTTCTATCTCAAATAAAGAAAAATTTCCAATAGTTGCAAAATACTTTCTACTGAAAACGCGGCCAAAAATAGATCTACCTATATCCATGAGAAAGAGACATAAATCCAAAAAGTTAATTTCAAGTCCATTTCGATCACATGTTTCGCGAAGTCAAGTTCAATTCTGATAAAATATCAATCTGCGGACGAAGTCAATTTAGATCAGTGGACTTGCATCTCCGTTCTTTTTTATTCTATTATTGATTGCGTCATATCATATTCACGATACTTTTTATTCTACTATTGATTGCGCCTCTATAATTCACGTTATACCGACCATTCCTGATCTTTATTATGCGACGCACTTATGCCACCTCTTTCTCCTTAGGTATAGTTAGATCAATAGTTACTTTCTCATTTCACACTACAATATTGTTATTAATCAAGTTTCTAATTTTGCTTAATATTGATCGTGCGTATAGCAGTCAGACGGTATCAGCATAACGCAGCGCACTTGATACTATATACGAGAAGCAAACACGAGTTATGTCACGTTCCTGCGATTTAACTTAAAATAACAAGCAGGTCTGACGCAAACTTTGATTGACATTACGTTAGTTTGTAAAACTACAGTTTTTTCGCTATTAAATTAAACACTGATAAGATAATGTATTTCGAAAATTAGTTAATTCGTTCCTTATTATATATCATATATAATGACACTGTGTTTTATCATTAATTTTTTACTTCGATGTTGTTGATTTATGATATGGTAATCTGAAATGCTAATTATAATTATGTATTTTCATATATCTCATTATTATTAATATATGTATAATATAAAATATAATGTAAATATAATGTAAATATAAATGCAATTAATTGATGTTCAAAGTTCATATTTGAGTTTTATAATAAATATTAAACGCATTGCAAAAGAAATAAAAAATATTACTACATGATCTAAGAGTAACTAAAATATACTAATTAGCTCATCTATCTAGTTTCACATATACCAATTAGCAAATAAACGCACTTATTATCATCGTGAAAGCATTAAAAAATAAAATATGGAATACAAGATATATAACGAAATAAAATATACATGACGATATGGAACACTTGAAATTAAATTTACATTAAGAGTTGTATAAGAAAAATAGCACTTTCGTAATTGTATAATTTACAAGTCTATAAGTAGAAAGAAAATGGGGAAATAGAGCAAAGATATTGACGTCTAAAGCTAGTCTTTAAATCATTTTTTTAAAATTTTATAGAAATCTGTATGTATAATCGATACAGGAACAATTATAGATTTCTTCAATTAAAGAAAGTAAGAAATAGGTTTTAAAAAATAGCAATCGCTTTAAAAATAAAATCTCATCAAAGATGAGATTAGAGTACGTTAAAATTGAAATTAAATCATAAATGTAGCCTTATTTTTGCGATTAACTGCAATTTTCATTTATTATATCTCATGTCTCGCATATTTTAATTTAAAAATGGGAGAAAAAACATTAACTGCTTTACAATTTATGATTTTATGATAAAATCGATGATTCCGTGGGACATCCTGCATGATAGTGGAAGATCAAAGTGTTGCAGAAAAAGACGCCGAGAGAACCCGTAATCGAGATTTCAATATCGTTACGGACTTTGAACGTCGCAAGTTCACATTGCACGCAGCGAGCGAATGGATGGAGCCAACCAGTCTCTCGAGTCTTATCTGCGGTCGAGTATGGGTCCAAAGGGTCTCATGCGTAAGGCGGAAGTTGAAGGGGGACGAAGGGGGCCAACTGTGCGGTAACAGGCGTCTCACGGTCAAATGCCGGAGTACATCGTCCGCTGAAGATCTCGAGATCTCGCTGTTTATTTTCTTTTCTAACGATTTGTCGCAAATTCCCGCGAGTCGAATAAAAACTTTTCTCTCGGGATCGCGAGAAAGTCTTGCAAAACGAATACAGTATCAGTTTGGATTACGTTGTATTTTTTTATTTTCCTTGCAATGCGTCTAATGAACATTCGAAAATATTATGTCCACAGAATATTGAATTTTGTTTATAAATATTTTGAAACAAAAATTTTGTATTAAAAAAAACTGAATTATTAACTTTTAAAGAAATATTTATATATAGAAACAATATGACATAAGAATACAGAAACAACAATAAAAAATAAAATAAACTTATATCATGGCCCTTTACTCAGATGAGAAATCGATATACTACGAAATATATTTTCTTCTCTCATCTGCATTAAGAGATAATAAGTTATATTTTTATTCCACATTGCTTTCGACATTCGAGTAGAAAAGTTCCGGCATCATTTATGCATAATATTAAAATAGCGATATCTTACTACCGATCTACAATCAAACTTACAATCAAATACGATCTCCAATCATATACTCATTAAAAATTGAAACAAAGAAGAGAGTCAGTTCATTAAATATTTTCGTATCTTGTCTTTCTCCTTGAACATAAATCGATGCAGGTTAAATCTATATCTTGTAATGTATTTAATAATTTAATGATCAACAAACTTCAAGATTTTCTGATAAACTAATATAATTATCCAGAATACAAAATTTATAAAAAAAAGTTATCATAAAGTTATCATAAAGTCTACAAGCTATACAGGAAGCTATCGTAAATAAAGTCTACAATCTACGTTTGATAGGAAATGATTAAATTTTAATCCAAATCCACATATATCTTATAATTTACTTAATTATTTAATAATTAAGCATTTACTTAATTATTTAACAATTAACATACTTCTATATATTTTTTGTTAAACTAATACATATAATTATGCAAAATTTATACAAAAATATAGATAATCTACAAATTACGAGAGAAATTACTAAGAAAGTATCATAGATAAAAGCTACACAGAAATGCTTAGATTTCAATCCAACGATATAGTCACGTTGAAACTTATGTGTATTCAAGCGTTGGTTATTATGGAAAAATTTTTATAAAAAACTCATACAATATTTTTCCAATGAGGATCGACCTTGTAACAATACCGATTGTTCAAATTCTTCGCTATCGTTTTTGTATCTAATTATTTGATCTGATTATTTCTCTAACAAGAAAAAGAAAAGATATACTTACGGAATATACGTTCTGTTCGATGCTAAACAATGATAATGTGATTCTAAATTTAATTTATGTAACATATTCTACATTTACTAATTTGAACGAGAGAT
Source organism: Atta cephalotes (assembly GCF_000143395.1). Classification (NCBI taxonomy): domain Eukaryota; kingdom Metazoa; phylum Arthropoda; class Insecta; order Hymenoptera; family Formicidae; genus Atta; species Atta cephalotes. Next base: position 3,092,612 of record NW_012130080.1, on the reverse strand, counting down.
TAGAATCACATGATCACTTTTTATTTTAAATTTTAGATAAAACATTACGATATATTGTTGTATCATATCTAACTATAATTTATATATTTCATGCCGACAACATTGAGAACAAAATCGTCATGCTAAGAACAAAAGACAGATAAATCAAAGCGATAGAAATAGATAAAATAATAACAATAATTTTAATTAGCAGTTTAATTAGCATCTACGTTGCGAAGTACTCTACGGAATTTTCCGGCGAAGAAAATTAAAAATAGTGATAAAAATATCATCATATGAGAAAATTGCAGATATATAAATAATAAGGAAAAAAAATATGACTACATATAATAATATGTGATTGTTAAATTGTAACATATAGAAGGGGATCATAAAGAAAGAAACGTGCTTTGAGCATTATGGCAAAACAAAATTAATAAAAGAACTCATCGTTTTAGGAAGTCCTACGAGCCAAGAGACCCACAGCACGTTTAATTTAACATCGTGGGCTATTCGCATCCGAGGGCGTAGAGAGTCGTAATAGTATAAGCAGAAATAGAAAATACAGCAGAGAGCTCATGCAGCGTATGCAACGAACAATGCGCGATGCATAGCGGTGCAGGCTCCATATGTCTACGAGCTACGCAGTGGCATATACCATGCGTTTACACTACGACTCACTGTTTATCGTCCACGATCATGGTGGCGGTTCTCTATCCGGTCGCTCTTACTCTTCCAAGATCAACACTTCACCCGGCGAGGTGCTTCTCTGTGCGCGATGCGGATTAATCGACACTGCAAGAAAAACCATTCCCAAAGTCGACAAGAGTTAGTGAGATCTGCGAGGTGCATGCGGTGCATTCAAGTACGCTCTTCGTCGCCGAAATGATCCTCGACTCGGTGGAGGTAGGAACTCTCGAAGGCTCAAAATCGGCTCTTTGACTGATATCAGTCAAGAAGACTTCTTGATCGTTCTCTCGATCTTAATACGACTATCGTCGTCGAATATCAGCTAAAGATGCTCAAATAAGAAATTAGACATTGTTTAAGCTGCCTTTGCTAAAAATTTATAATTTATAACGCACTTAACGTGCACTATAGATTTTCAATTCTGGCAGTGAATATCGAAACGTAGCTTTAGATTGGTATTTACAATCGTACCTTAAGATGTCATGAATTAATCAGAGTATTAGTAGTCTTAAGACATTATTTTTAAGACGATCTTAAAATGAAAATGGACTGTATGAATACCGGCTTCAGACAATTTTTAACTGGTCTCATTTTCAGGATAGTGCTTAAGATAGAGTAGGATAGATGTATATAAAATACAGATACATAAATATCTTATTCTAATCCTACACAGTGCCAGTATTGAAAATCTGTAGTGCTTATATGTAATGTGAACTGTATATAATATTGTATATAAATTTCTAGTACTGGCAATGTACATATATCAGAAGTCTCCATCTAATACATAATCTATCTCATTTTATCTTGAGCAGCATCCTGAATATAACAGACCCAATCTCTTACTTGAAAATTTCTATAATCGTGGCGTTATCGACGTTCGTCGATCGTTAAAAAATGTGTAAATAAAGAATTATCATTAATCCTTAGAAGTGCGACTTATTTTTACATAAACGGTAATTATCGAAATATATTCTATATCTTATCTTTAAATATTTTAAAATGTTATAAATGTTGTTATATAGAGAATTAATTTACATTTGCTAAAACTGCATAAACTGCATAAACTGCAGTAAATTTGAATAAAGGTAAAATGCATCTTAAAGATTGCAGAGACTTATTCAATGTTGTAAATAAGTATATCTTTACGTGCTTTAAATTTTACAGATAATGATGTTTCACGCTGCGAAATGTGTTCGTTAAAAATACTAAATGCAGAAAAATAAGATAATCATATATTTATAAATATTTATATAATATTATACGATAATAAATCAAGATTTTATATACATAGACGTCGAGTTGTTGCATATGTAAAACTGATATGTGTACAAATAATGAAAAAAAGAAGGAAAAACTAAGAAATATATACATAAATAATGCAAAGGCTCAACTGGATATAAGTTAATAACATTGGATATAATTAAATCGCACATAACAAACTCTTAATTTTAAAAAATCCGCAAACGCGCAATCAATCATCGTACGATAAAAAGTAATCAAGTTATTACTTAATAGGTCAGATTCACATCCGTCACGCAACTTTGCCTATTTAGTAAACGATGAGTAAGCTTTGACAAGACGGTTTCATTTACGTCTCTTAAATGTTTCGGGATACATTTATGCAATGTAAAATTACGAGCAGACGGCAATTCCCTACGAATTCCCTACGACGAATATCTTTCAGTATAGTTGCACCAAGTCCTGAATTCCTCGAAGTCAACTGCAAGTTGATTTATCCGCCGCAGTCTTCGCGATCCGTTAAACGCGCGGCAGCTGACTCGGTCAAGTGCACTTTGCCCCCAATGCACGCGTGCACGTGTCAATCCACGGCGGAATGCACGCATTGTAGTCGAAACGCGCCGCGCGATAACGATAGAGAGAGTTTCGATTTTCAAGATGCGCCTGCGGCGCAAAGCTCAGTTTTATAGGTATTCTATTGCTCGTATATTGAGAGAAAAATGTATTAAATTTTAATAAAATTTGTTTAATAATTACTAGCTAAATATTTATTAAAGATAAATATGTATTTATTTAGTAGAGACAAGATCATTAATTTAAGTACACTGAGAAAAAAATATAGTCAATTTTAATAAATATTTAATTCAATACTGCCAACTAAACATTTACTTACTATAAATAAATATTCGTTCAGTAAAATGAATGATTGTTAAATCAAATTAATGTTTCTTGTATCAAATAAATTTATCTTTATATTTAATAAATATTTAATTGGCAGTATTCAACTAAATATTTATTAAAATTAACTATATTTTTTCTCAGTGTACTATTTTTTAAATTTATTAACCAAATAATAATATATTTGCAAAAATTTGTGTTATTAAACATTAAAATCAGCTTTGATTAAAAATAGAATATATAATATATATATTTTTATATATATGTATTTCTATTAATTTATTTATTCTCATTGATTTCATTTTGATTTGTAATTGTTTAATTTAGTAAATATTTATATGATAAGCAAATTAGTATAATTCAAATAAATATTTATTAAAATTTAATACATTTTTTTCTCAGTGTATATCTCATGTACACTAAGAAAAAATATAGTCAATTTTAATAAATATTTAATTGAATTAAATATAAAGACATATAATATTTGATACAAGAAACATTAATTTGATTATAATAATCATTCTTTTTATACTGAACAAATATTTATGGTAAGTAAATGTTTAGTTGGCAGTATTGAACTAAATACAATATTTATTAAAATTGATTATATTTTTTCAGTGTAGAATTCAAGTGTCGATTATTCTTTTTTTATATCACTTGCTTTTCGATTCCCGTTTCAATTTGTTTCAATAAATTATACATTACGTATGAATTTTTATCTTGTCCTATCGACAAAAAGGTGCAAAGAGCAGCTAGCGAAAAATTATCAGATTTGTATCTCATTGTTTTTATATAAAACGACACAAACAAATAAGGCGGTCATTGAAAATTTGTATCTGAGATAAAGTTACAACAAGAATATAAAAATCGCAAATAAAGCATTTATCCATTCCACTGGTATCACACTTAATTGATACTATTTTTTATATTTTTATAACCGAAGGGCAAATAAATATAAACGAATGCATTATAAATATCGCAAGAACGCGCACCTTGTACTCAAGCAGTTTTGCAAGACTACACGATCCAAAGTTCACGTTGCTTGACGTAGATAACTATTGAGATTCGCGATAAGAATTGACGGTACAAAGAACGAGGACAATGATGACGCCGTTCAAATTCAATCCGCTTTAGAAATTTACTGCCATATAGTTTTATCCCCGTAATTGGAAATAAACAATTTATATTTAATTAATTTTGGCGTATATATTAATAGGTCTATTCGCATTACTTGCACTTTTTGCACTTAGAATCTTCGCTTTCTCTCTCTTCAACAATCAAATGTATATTTATCTCATTTTAAATGCAAAAATTTTTAGGGATTTCAAGCAACATGAACAAATCTAATTATAAACTTTAAAAATCTGAACGAGACAAGTAAATTACAAATGAAGCCGAGACATTTTTAACAAATGCAGACGTTTCGCAAAGATTCGTCATAGAGACAAGAATTTGAATTCACAAAATGTCAAGGTTTTCGAAACATCTCAAAGTCCATTTTACTTACTTTTTTGAAAGAGCTAATAATATTATAATATATACATGTAAAGTGTTAAAAACTCTGATAAAAATGCATAAACATTTCAATTAATTATACATTATAGTATTTTTACATAAGAGCAATCGCTAACGCGCGTTAACAAATGGGAGAAAAGGTTAAATTCAATACCAGCCTGTCTTCCGAGGGTTAAAGTCCGACAAGTATAATTATATTTCAAAACATTGAGTAATCAAGTTCTGCGCGATGCGACTCTTCGCGACAAGATTTCTGGGCTTCTTTCCACGCGGTCATTTTATGGGCGAGTCCGAAGTTCGATATATATACTGTATGACGTGTAGAAAGGAATACCGATAAAGGTCCGTCTACTGGCACTATTTCACGCGTTGCGTCATTACTTGTATTCGTAGACAGCCTTCATTCATCATTGTATTACCACGACGATGCACACTCGCAACACGTTGCGATCGATTATGCTCTTTCCAACACTTAACATTCATCAATTGCTAAATATAATTAAAATCGACATGAATAATAGTGTTTATTTCAACTTTTAACTTTATGCGTAATGTTAGCGTCATCTTGTTATTATTGTTTTGGACAAAGATCAAATCATTTAAAATATAAATGACATAACAGCTATTCTCGGAGTATTTTCTTTTCGGTCGTACATTTCGTTTGTACATTCATTTTTCGCAATATATCCGTATAATAGTTTATTAATGAAATTAATAGTCTTTAATAAAACTAAACTAAAAATAGATAAATGTATTCTTACAAAAATCATAAACAATAATCAAACTAATTTATTTAAAAACTTATGTCAATCAAAAATATATCCAAATGTTTTCGTTTCGATATTAGAAACAATTTAAAAATAGAAGGATTTATGTTGCATATTTGTAAAAGAATAATTACGAGAAATAGCTACAAGAAAGGTGCGGACTTCCTTTAAAACAAATTATTAGTGTTAATATGATTGTTCCTATGAATCATCACATCTCTGGGAATCACAATAAGGCATTGCCCTCTTTAGAGAATTACTGTCGTTTACGTCACCAATTTCATTCATATTCCTGTACCTTCACTAACGGATCCACAGGCCATGAGCTCCCTTGAAGTCTTTTATTTATAACAAAGTACTATATATTTTTAATATTTCGGAAATGATTAATCAAAACAATTGTAATATTCCAAGAATATTTTTTAATTTAAGAAACTCCTAAATATAAAAAAATATAAATTTCATTATATTTCTTTGGTAATATAATTTAAAATAAAACGTTTTATAAATTATATATTTAAATACCTTTTCAATGTAATGTAATAATTTAAATAGTAATTTAATGTTTTATCTTTTTATATTTGACTTAAAAAAAAAATTTCGCTCGCATCCCATCAATGCCCTTTTCCTCAATAAATTTTTAAATCTACCAAAGTTTACTTGGTAAACCTTTACTTGTATGGAATAAATGTATTAAAATTATCAGGTTTCTTCATATTTACGTTAATCATGCATTCAGAGTCAATCGAATGGATACTATTCTCCTTTTCGTGATGTATATACTGCGAAACAACCTTGGTTAAACTTCGTTCAACAAAACGATATCGAACCACATTATATTAACGCTACTGACCCAATTTTACGAGCACACACATACTTTTAAGCACATAGAAATAAGCACGATGCACTCATATCACACGGATGACTCGTCCTTCACGATGCATTTAGCGAACGTGACACAATCGCATATGCAAGATAATTCGACACCGCGCTAACAAGCTTCTAAGGATTGTAACTTAACCCGACTCAAATACAGTAACATTCGCTGTTGGTAGAATAATCATGGAAAGATTAGATAAGAATATAAATATTTTGAAACAATTATTTATATTATAATAACAATAATATTCGTACAATAATAATATTCATGCAATTGAATTCACAATGTTCTCTAAAATTTATGTTAGCGATAAATATTTTTGTCAATGCCGTCAATATATTTCTCGGAAATGCTGCCATTTTTTTGTTTATGTCAAAAGGAATCATGAATTATTTATTAGCTGTTTTACTGCAAAAAAATTGTTATACAAAATTAAATTAAATATGTTTTTTTTAAATCGTATATATCGATATTTCAAATCTAATACTTTTTAAATGTTTGATATGATGTAATTAAGATTTATCTATGTATGTATATATATATATATATATATATGTACACAATAGATTAAATTATTTCTTAATATTCTCACTCCTTAATAATAAATCCAAATATATTTTACTTTAAAAATTTATTTATAAAAATTTATTTTAAAAGCTAGCATAAATAAAATAATATTGTACCTTCTTAAAAATGTTTGTAAAATCAAATAACTATTACGTTTCAAATATGATCTTAATAATTTCATTGAGCCAATATCTACTAAAGATACTGAAGATTCTACAGGAACTCTTATGAATAGAGAAAAAAATGAATAAAAGATTTAATACTTTATGACATTGCTTCACGTATGCAGATGAAAGAAATACGGGTTTCAAACCAGTATTTACATAATAATTACCGCGCAGTTTACGTAACGTTTAATGACTAGACTATCCTGAATTAGAATGTGATAAATTAGAATGATAATGAGAGAATGAATAGAATATATTAAAGTAATACCAAATGGGTATTTTCCTTTCACAATTAAAATTTAAATAAGTATTATAATTAAAATATTTAATAATCAAAACATAATAATCTAATATATAATTAATATTTTCTAAGTTACCTAGACATTTCATCGAAATAACATTTTCATCTTTTTGTTTCGCTTGTTCGATGACTCTCAAAAATTTTGGACACATTGACGTGATTGATTGTATCGCCGATCGCATAAGGATCTATTGATAGTACACTGACAATACTAATTGATGAAAGAGCCCATCACTCTCGCGATGGGCGATCAATATTCTCAAGGATAGAAAATTATGTTTGTGTCGCGCGGATATATAGTACATTTCACAGATTATACCAATTAAATGTAGACAAAGCTAGTGTATAAAGGCGGTACAATACATAATAACATATTTCATAAAAGTTTATTCTGATAGGATACTTCGTCAAAATAAAAGAAAAAGTCAAGATTCAAATAACTCATCGTACGTTTTGATATTAGTCAGTCCTGCTTTTTTAATGTGAATTATTCCGCTTTCTATAGTTACGTAAGTTTGTTACATTCATGCAATATTAATAATTATTGTGATGATCTCGCAAGCCGAAAATGGTGAAGTGAACAGAATACGACGGATTAATTAAATTATTGAAGTGCAGATTATCCGCGCCGGTTTATTATCGCGATTGAACTACAAGAGAAAATGTCTTTCTCGTTGCAAATGTTCGATTTTAACACGCCACACACACAATGTATTTATAAACTGAATTACTGCTGAATGTCAGATTGGATTAATTGTGAAGTTAATAAATAGAGAAATCCAAGATTTTATACTCTTTAATTTTAGTTCAACCGGATTGCAATAAACACAAGTGGTCTAAGTGGTCGAGCAAAAATCATGTTAGAGTACGATTTAAAAAGAATCCTTACAAGGATTCCCACGAAAATAACTTCGTGAAAACAGCGATCAGAAGAAAAGTAATGTCCATTTTTACACTAAGAGAAAAGTTAAATTTAAAAGGTTCAGAAAAGTTCAAGTTTAGATATAATTTAATGTTTGCCTCTAAAAAAATGACTATAAAAATTACAGTTAAATTATAATAATTGTAATCATCATAACTTTTGCGTTGCCAACTATATATATATATTTGTTGATAGAAATATATGTATTATTATTATTATTATTATTATTATTATTATTATTATTATTATTATTATTATTATTATTAATGTTATAAATAAGCAATAATAATCTTAATTATGATAACATATAATTACGGTCACAGATATCAAAACTTTTCTCTCAATATATCAATGAAATTAATTAAAATCTCTGTTTAACTCACTTATCTTTTTTTAGTTTTAAAAATTAGAAAAAATTAGAAATAAAGCGTAAATTAAGTCAAAGTTACTTTACACTGGTGAAATTGGACCAAGAATAAACAACGATCTTATAAATGTAACTTACAATATATAATCTAAGTTCAAAACTTGGAAATTTTTTGTCCGATTGTTCTTTTGTAGAATGTAAAACTTTCGTTCTGAAGAAATGCGATAGTTTCTAATTACTAGACACGAAGAATTTCTAAAGTAACATCGAAATTATATACGGAAGATATTCAGGTCAGCCACTACAAATCGTGCCACGGAATACTGATTCATTCTGTAAGGTTTCTTAAGAATTACTATATTTTGTTTGCATAGAAACACATAATGTACAATCTAAATGAAGGTAAATCTGTGCTGCTTATCAAAATCAGGTCACGTTAAAATACATGCGCTAATGTTGCATGTATGTGTTTCCATATTAATAATTTTCCCGTTAAAAATACTTTACACTTTTTTACGCTTACGACAACACGTGATCTGAATAGAGATCGTTCGATGAAAAAACATTAACGGAGTGTCTATTAAATTCTCGCGTTCGGAATCAGGATGTGACAATTTGTGCGCGATTATATATTTACTATAACGAGCAATTTTGTCTCACAATCGTGCTGGTTTGAAAAAAAAAACCGATTTTATCGCCACAAAAGCGGAAGAGAATCAACGGAAGAGGGACCACGAGGGGAAAGATTTCACGCTACATCGCCATTATTAATAACCTCGTGCGCGGCCAACGATGAAACCACCATGCACTACTTTACGGATTGTTTCCGTCTAGGCGATCATCCACGTCCGTCTGGCTTGAATATGCGTTACGCGTCACACTTAATCTCGCGACCCGCAGCTGCGACCGATTGTTAATGCTTGATGACGATATCAACAAATTTACTTCGGAACTGATAAAATTTTCGCAAAACAGAGTGATAAGAGTATCATGAACATAAATTAGCAAGTAAACCATTTTCCAGAATTTATCAGAATTAATCAAAAAAGAAACAAACATTTTAAGTGACGTTTATATGGTAAATACATGTGCTATTTCTAATATTAAAAATTAACATCGCTGTCTGCCACTTGTACGACTTAATGTATATTTAAATGTAGCAAAGGTGATTCATAATTGTACAAAATAGAAACTAATGTAAAAAGAATATTCAGCAAATACTGACAGTATTTAATTAGTATTTATAAAGTGATATTTCTTTTCTCACATGGATATTATTTTATAAAGAATATAAGAATCATGAGAAGTAAAACATCAATAAAAAATGACATTCTTTATTTTGCTGTTAAAATAAAATTAATTATTATCGACGAAGATTATTCATCTTTCTTTATTCCTTTTTTTTCTTGCAATGTTAGAAATCTATACACATATAATCTTTTATGCGTGAAAGAACTAAGGTTACATTAGCCCGTTAATTGATTACAGCCATGTTTAAAATGTCGAAATGATTATCATATGACAGCTATAAGCACAAATAAACCAATGTAAATCCTAAACTTTTATGTTTTTACACGGTTAAATTGCAAAATCTCTCATAAATAAATTATAACGTCGTGAAATGATGAATGTGCAAAATTTTGATTATACCGATGTGCGTTTGGAGCTGCAAGATTGAATAAATATTTTTAAACTGCAGTGCCGTATTGATTTATACGTAAATCTTTCATTCATTGATAAAGACATCGGCTGACACGAACGCCATCGACCTCGTTCAACGTTGACCATGAATTTGTAAAATCGATCAGTCTGCTGTAAATTAATAATAAGAAGCTTGCAAATTGATAACGACTAAATGGGAACGTTATAATTCTTCACCGATTGAGTCAGTTAGAAAGTTAGTTTACTCAGAATCGACGACAAACGCGTTGATGAAGAGAGAATCTAATGATAAGTCTTTCAGAGAAACGTTATGATATACTTCCGCCCGATATCAGCGAGATCGTTCCAATTAATCTGGTCAAACAAATCGCAAATTCATTAACTTCCTCGAAGCATAGCATTTAAATTCTGTACGAAAAAACGAGGGGGGGAATTTAATGTTGATTTACAACGTTACTCATAGATATTGGATTAATATTTCATTATTTTCGTACACTGAAAAAAAAGTTTCATTACATTAATTGAAATTCTGGTTGAAAATGAATAAATCAGAATTTTCTAGTAAAATCTATTATAATTTTTGTTATGTAAGATAACAGAATTCTAATTGATATATGATCGTTCATTCATTTTCAATCAGAAATTTTTCTCAACATACAATAAATTTTTCAAATATATTAATTGACTACAAAAAATAGAAACGTTCTCGAATCTTGAGATTTTTTATCTTGTTGTCAATTAATACATTTGATATACAACATTGAAAAAAATACTACAAAAAATATCTATATAAAATATTTAAATAATTCTAAATATTTACTAAATGAACATACACTTATTTAACCATCATTAATTTGATTTAACTATCATTTTTTTATTAAGTAAATATTTATTTACTAGAAATAAATGTTTAGTTAGTTACTGTGTAATACTTTTCAGAATAAATGAAATATTAGCAGCTATCTTTAGCAGCTGTATTACATTTGTCGAAAAATTATTCAAGTCTGTTGATTAGATATCCGAGAATTTATCTATTCAATTAATCAAACAGTTGACATGGTTGAAACATTTGTAATAAATGAAATATTAGCCTAAAGACATTACACCTCCAGACGATATAATCAACATATGCCAACATTAGCAAATATCATACAGAATAAATATGACGTACATTTATCCATATTTAATGTAGTCAATGTTTAGCGAATGTGTGTGCAGAATTGGTCTATATCTGGAGACACTTTACAGTGCGTCGACAAAGAACGCACGATAAATTCCAAATTCCTGACACCCACAGGTGGGCGATTACTCGTAACAAGCACCAACAATATAAACATTCTCACCTAACGAGTTTCGTGACAAAACGACTGCAGTTCCTCCTCGCCACTTTTCTGCTCACCGAGATCACTTCCAGCCGGCTGTCGTACGCTTTTCCCACCACGCGATCGCGGGAGAGGAAATTATCACTACGCACGATTCAAGAGTGTCGGTGTGAAGAATGATGTGAGTGTCGCGTTATATATATAGGTGTGAATGTGTATGCGCGCGTACCGTCTGTTCTCTGCGTCGCACTTCTCCACCAAGTCTCACTCGCGGGTGTGCCGTGTACGTGGCGTCGAGGTATAAAGGATAGGGTTTGCGTGTTGTGTAAAAGCGAGAAGAAGAAATCGGAAGATGGGCTTCGAAACGGTCGACGAACGACTGAATTCGCGCCGCGCCGACACTCCGCGACATACGTCAAGCATTTCGACCACCTTTGATCTTTGGTCATGGACCGACCCGCGCGTGGACCCTGGGATTTCGCCGATAACGCCACGCGACGATCAGAGGTGGAAGTGACATGCGCACGAGGCGCCGGGACAGCTGTTCGCAAACCCGGGACTCGGGACGAGTCGGAGAAACGGGGGAAACCCAGCGAATGAATCCGACACGCGTTCTGCTTTCCCAAGTCTACGCGAGCTCTCGGATGAACTCTCGAAAGGCTGTTGATAATGAGACTCGAAGCGATCTCGAGGACGAATACTTGCTTGAATCATATCGTAATTGAGTCTTTTGCCGGCGAATTTTCAAGAGTTAATTCTAAAGGAAACCTTGTGACCTTCAGCAAAATAATCCTTGACTAGAGCATTAAATAATTTCTAATATATTGAATTTGAACAAAATTGAATTAAACTCAAAGCTCGGTTCTCGCAAAGCAATAAAATATAGTTAAGGATCAAAATGAACATAAAAGGGAGATGTTTCAAAAATCTATTTTAAAAAGAAATAAAATGTAGTAAATATTAAACCAACATCTTCCATTTATATTCGTTTTGACTTTTAACTATGTTTTATTGCTATTAAAATTGCTAATTAGATACTACGTTAAAACATTTTCGAAGAAAATTGCTAATCTTTTTCCTAAAATTAATCATTTACGCTTGAAGATTTGCGAGGAAAGAATACAAAATTTTTGATAAAAAATAATAACCGCTATGTAAGATTATCGCGATTAGCAATTCTACATTTCATATAATGAACTTTGCATTTCCATCATTATTATCGAACACGTGGCACTTATTAATCGGGTCAAGTGAGGAACTGTAATCGAAAGACAGTCAAATAATCGATGTGCCAATTTACATGTAATATCACGGCCAACCAGGTCGGCGCCTGAATGTCCTCACAGTCAGAGCGCATTAATCTGGCTTCCGCGTCCCAAATGATCTAGAGAATTTAGAGTCAAGTCCGACTGAGAATAATATCACACCAATAATACTGCGCCACGTTAAAAGCCAGAGAAACGCGTAATGCGAGATCCGCTTATTCATGCTGCAACATCATCAGCCTCTGGGTATATAGAACGAGGAAGAAACGCAGTTTCTTTTGTGATGGACAAAAGATTCTAGAAAGTACATTCTAAGGGAAACTCGTGACTCACATCTAAAACCTGTCTTTTTAGCTAAACTTCTGGCACGTTTATCTCTTCTCTTTTTCTTCTCACATTGGAGAAAAAAAAAGAGAAGAGATAAACAAGAAGCTCAGTTCGAAAGAAGAAACAAACCTCTAGAATATTTTAGAATTTCTAGATAATCCCCGACTAGCGGCTAAGTAAATTCTAATATATTACAAAATTGTTAATTAGATGATAAGATCGTTTAAAAAAATTTACATTCCGAGGAAAATTTGCTTTAAATTTAAGACATAATTTAAGACATTTAAAATAGCATTTAATTTTGGAGCGTTTATTTTTCTTATTTATGTTGGATTTATTTATTGTTTTATTATGTTGGATTTATTGTTTACATGAAGCTTCTTATTATCTCTAATTATCTGCCAAACGTTTGGAGCACAGTTCAAATTATAACGACTAATTAGTATTTAATTTTCATCGCGTTAGTATTTACCGCTGATTTGATGAAAATCTAATGAAGAATTAGTGAAACATTATGAATAAATCGCATTATCAGCGCTCACTCAAGTTTCCATAACATATCATTATTTGTATTACTCAGCTGTATCGAGAAGGTCAATACTTGTACATATTCGATCAGCTGTAATTTCTCAATCAATTTTTCAACATAACTTTCTCAATATTTATCAACAGAGTGTTCAAATTTCAATCATAATTACATAACAAAATGAAATATCAGAGAATATTTTCAGCGAATAATAAACAATATAAATAAATTATATAAAATTTTGTTGTGCGTTATTTGTGAAATTATATGTAAAAAAAACCCTTGTATTTAAAAATCAAAAACAATCAATTTACTGTCAAATAATCTAACCACATCTGCTTATTAAAATTAATGTTAAAATAAACCAATCAAGTATTTCTTCCCCGATCACCCAGTATATTGATAGCATCTCGGAAGCGTCGCTTACATTCTTAGGTCGTGGATCTCGCACGACGAAGAGCTCCGCTCTCGCGGAATTTCCACGTCACGTGCCGGAAGAGCACACCCGCAACCTCCGGGTTTCCGCAGACACGATCTATCCTCAATGACACTCGATCCACGACGCCATCGCATCGCCGATTCACCGGATCTCCCACCCGACGACCGACGACGTTCTTTCCCGCGCGCGAATACTCTGTTGAATCGCACGCGTACCGCGCAACCGGCTTCAGGTACCCGTACGCACTGACGGCGTTGCTGAACACGAACCGACGTTGAGTGATCAACGCCGCGGCCATCTTGCAGCCTGAAACTAGCGGAATCGATGGGACGCTGCGAGCGTCTCCTGTCGGCATGGCGTGGCTTGGCTTGGCTTGGGTTTCTCGGTCAGGTGTTTTTCCTTTTAGACGGTTCTTTAATGGTTCAAAAATAAAAGACCCTGAAGATTAATCGTGTAACTTGTTTTTTTCTAGAGCGAAAACGTAAAGTGAAATCATTTTTTTTTATATATGTATATAAAAATTTGTACTTTTCATTTGTACGTTTCCATTGAAAATGAATCCAAATAGATTTCGTCTTTTATTTTAATCTAGGATATCATGTAACTTTTTCTCTACATGAAAAGTGAACTTTTTGTTGTGTGTGTGTGTGTGTGTGTGTGTGTGTGTGCGCCCACGCGTGCGTGCGTGCGTGGCGTGTGGTGCGCGCGCGCGCGCGTATACCATCATAAAAATTTTCATCTTTCACGTTTCTACTTTAAAAAGAAAAGTTGCATGATTAATATTCTAAACTAAGGCAGATCTTATTTCAACCGTCTTAAATAATATCTTAAGGTGCTAAGGCGACTTTGTAATTAGCTTATAACATCTTAAAACTGCACTTAAAACAGTCTTAAATATAAGAACTGATTATAAATGCTGGCTTAAAAGATTAAATTTAAAAAATCTTAGACTAAAAGACGAAGCCTAATTAGATTTGTTTTACAATCTCGAGTTTCCAAACAACGTTCTCCTTTGTAATACGAATAGATTCGCCTCACTTTAAATTCTTTTCTGTAAAACAGTTAATTTAAATATTCGGTTTTCGATTTTTGTTGTCTCATCCTTGATTTTACTTTACAAGTGAACGCGTAAACATTCGGCGCGTTTGGTTTTCACTAAACAATATATAAATATGATACATTGCGAAATCACTATGAAATATTCGTAAACGATAACATACATCCGATAACATACTTGCCAAACACAAACCGAGATTGAAAAACACTGTCGAAAATACGTGCTAATAAATAAACAAACGTTCTTTTCGTTACGTTCGGGAATTTCGCGGATCTCTTTGGAGGATTTAAATCTTTGATAATCAAAGTCACATTGAAAAATTGTATACCGTTGAAAAAAGAGAGTAAAACAAGTCTGTTTTCTCGCGTGTACTTTTATACTCAAAATTCTCTTTTTGTCGTCTTACTATCCATTTCTTCCAATATCGATTAAATTGCGAATGATTTTTGCTCTGCTCATTCCAACTTTTTTTTTCATATTAGATATACAATATAAAATTTTAAAAATATATCAACATATATATATATATATATATATATATATATATATAATAAAAATAGTGAATATAATACAAATATTCTAATGTGAATATAAATAATAGCATAACTTTTTACTAACCAACAACAAGGATAAGAAATTATCAATTTGACATCTTCGATAATTCTACTAGAAACTTTAATCTTTGTCTAATTTAATTTTTATTCTTTCCTAGTTATAAGAATTAGAAAAAGTAAAGAATACAATAAAAAAATTGGTGTTAATCTGTATTGATAAGAATGAACAGTAAAGAATTTGGAGATAAATAATCGGAAACGAAAAATTGAACCGAGATTAAACTATATTCATAGAAACGGATACAAAGCTTACAACATAAAACGTATTTTTTCCTGCTGAATTGTTTGCGTTTTAGTTAAATAGAATTGCACTATATAGATAATGCAGAATTTCTAGTAATTATTAAAACGCAAGCAATAAATGCAAGAAAACATGTACTGTAAAAAATGTACTACTCTAGACTAATGTTTTATTTATCGTATGACACATTTTTTTTCTAATCATGTTAATTGACTATTGAATAGAGAAGTTCTCGACTTTCTAGAAATCCTCAATAATGGACTACGAGATGTAGTCCATTATTGATCAATACGTTCGAAAAATTCGTCGTAGGACAAATAAAATATTAGCCAAGTCAAAGGAAACGGCAGATGATTTTCGAACGGATGCTTTTCTATTCTTTCTCCCTCCATTATCGTAATGTATCGGTCGTGACCCCTTTGCGGGCTGCAATATGGTCGCGCCGGTCACTTATGGAGTCGCACGTGTCGGTCAAACATTGCGCTTAAGCGTGTTCCAAAAATACCGCATTACGAGTAAATTTTAAATCACCTGCAAAAAATGATACTCAAGCGAGCAATAATTACACGCGTCATTTGTTTACATGGGGAATTAACATACAATATCATATGGTCTCTTTTTTTTATTTCTGCACTGGACTGCATTATAGAATTTTTTTTAAAGCCAAATAACATCAAATGAAATATATACCTACATATTTCATTTAAAGTTTCAAAAGTATGTAAAATGTAAAAGTACTAGTTTAGCTAAAAATAGATCTACAATGTCTATTTCTATCAATGTAGATTAACTTTAATCTTGGCTTAAATTGCTTTAATTTTAAAAATTAGAAAAACATAAAAAGTATTAACCCAAAATTAAAGTTGATCTAATTGGGACAAATGGGACATAAATCTAATGAGAATAAAGTGCGCATTTTTTTTAGTTGTCATTATCAGTTTAGAAAAAAATCATATCGCTTTCGCTCTTTCCTTCTCTAACATATCGAATTGGAGAAAGATGCTGATGGATTCGTGCTGACGGATTCTTTCTAATGTAGCACAGCTGTCAGGAAATGCGCATTTTATATCTACTACGTCTTTGAACAATTTACGTGAATAACGCGCGAATTTCGAGTGATTATTGTTATAGGATCAATCTACAGTAATCTATCTTTCCATATACACATCGTGTACAAAGATAAATGTCTGTTTCATACATTCCATACGGTAATGCTTGCACGTTGAAAGAGTAAACAATCCAATCTACGCTCTTCTTACCTCGAGAGTGCGTGAGCGTTTCGTGATTTTTGTTTAGCAAACATCGTTAGTATAAACGAGAGGTGTCAGAATCAGAGACGAAACATCGATACGTTTGCTTAATTTACGCAAAATGATCGACAAACTGCAGATTCTAGGCGCGTAACGGATTACATTCAACTTTTGCGAAGCAGAAATCCGCCGGATTACGTACCTGATTTACTAAAAAAATTACGACGCTCTCGCTGCTGATAAATATTCGGCTGAATGATCTGATGATTCAACTCGTTTCGAGACGTGCAATGTGGTTGTCAGACAGGACTCATCGCACTACGTTTCAACGCACGTCGTGGATGTACTCAAACTCACGAGCCGTTAGAAGCCCGACTCGGAACAGCCGGTACGCGGTCGCGAGATCTCAATATAGACAGCCGGCCTGCGCGCGAACCAATCGGATGGCGAGTCGTAGTGGGTGGGGATGTGGCGTGATCCTCGGTGACGTCACGCGCGCCGGTCCGCGATCGATAACTTGAAACGTTCGCACGAATTTCACGCTGCGCGATGCACTGGCGATCGATGGTATATATGCGTGTACACTCGCGACACACGAATTGAGATTCACGATTTTTTTCCCCCTTGTCAATCGAATCGCGAAATCCGCCGAATAAATTGCGTCCGTGAAATTGATGGAAAGCGCATGGCACTTTCGATAGATTCAAAAACGTCGTGCTCTGTTATTTAAACGGCGAGTTTTACCAGGAGAGCAGAGATATATTTGCTGCAGGTATATTATCGACGGCGTGCACGATTTATCGTATGTGAAAAAAAATCGTACGATCAGTTTTCTCGGAACTTGTGTTTTGGGATTACGGAAAGTTAAATATTAATCGAAAAAAATATTGACACGCATGCATATGATACAGATTAAAGATATTCGCGTTGCGTGGTCGGCATGAACTATTTGGAGAATGACAAAAAATAAGATATATTTTAACTCTATAATAATAATACAGTGATGATTTCAGAAAAACGACAGAATAATAAAATTTGATTGAATAATTATTTACATGATATAATATTATATACATAAATATTACAAGTATATATATATATATATATATATATATATATATATATATATATATATATACTATATATACTACTATAACTAACTAACTAACTTAACTTAACTTAACTTAAACGTTAAACTTAAACTTAAT
>NW_012130080.1:3072748-3074390 GCF_000143395.1 Atta cephalotes | reverse complement strand
AAGTAATATAATAATATATATATATATATATATATATATATATATATATATATATATATATATATATATATATATATATATATATATATATATATATATATATATACTCAAGAATCCTCTACAATATTTTTCATTCGAAAATAATTCGAATCCCAACACTGAAAAATTATTCATTCAATTAAATTAATTTAATTTGTTTTTATTTCTTGCGATGAAGAATGTATGTACTGAAAAGTCAAACATATTATAACTGGAATATACATATACATTCTCCAATAAGAGAAATAAAAACAATTAAATTTAATCAAATGAACAATTTTTTCTTCAGTGTGTAATTAAACTTTTATTTTAATTTTTGTATAAATATGATAACGAAATTGACATAGTAATTGCAAGTAAATATTATAATTTCTGTATCTAATAAATATTTTAACAAAATCGATATAAAGCTGTATATATAAAATATAAAAAATAAAATCAAGAACTTCTCTGACAATGAAAAATGCGAGTTTTTATGACTTGATATTTTGTTTAATTTCTATATCTGACATTATATCGAAATTGAAATAACGTAATATAAATAATAAATAAAAATAATCAAAAAATAATCAATAAAAAATCAAGAAACATTTATACAATATATCTATCGAAAAATAACACGATCTTTTACGATTCAATATTTCTTTTAATTTTTATAACTGATAAAATACTGTAACGAAATTGCAATAACGTATCAAATAATATAGATACATACAAAATGTTCGGCAAAAGAGAGAAAATTTAAGAAATGATTCTAGTTGATGAAATAGGACAAAAAATGAATATCAAAATTGCAAATTCGACTTTATTTTTTAATCATAAATTTAATCATAAATTTAAATATTCAAGTAAAAAGTGTAAAATTTAAATATTCGTGTTAAAGCACATGAATATTTAAATATTTACTATTTAAAAATAAAGCCTCCGCCGAAATTGTTTTAATCTTCATTTTACAATTCTGAAAGTTTAAATATTCACATAAATATACACATTCTGATGTTTAAATATTTATAATTAAACAATAAAGTCAAATTCACAAATTTGTTATTCTAGGTTTTCATCTTATTTTATCATCTAGAGTCTAGAGTTAGTTTTTAGATTTTCTCCTACTAATTATTATCAAATATTCATCTGTATATAAAAAAATAGAAAATCGAGAATAAACGTCTCTAACATTGATCATCGAAAAGAAACGCGAGTTCCTATGATCCAACATTTCTATTTTTTTTATCTGATAAACATTATATTGAAATAATGCAAACATTAACATAACATCGAAAGGAATCGAAATATCTGTTGGAATGGATTACATCACAGATTGCGAGGATATATTTGCGCGCAGTAAAATTACAGTAACATTATGGGCAGGATTAACATTTAAACTTTATTAAAACCAACAACATAGTAACAAGAGCAACAACAAGTCGATGTGCCTCAAACAGCCCGCGGCAACTGCATCCCTCGCTCTTTCTCTCGCTTTCTCTCTCTCTCTCTCTCTCTCTCNCTAACTCTCTATNTCTANCTCGTCTCTGTATCCTAATCCTATCGTCTNTCTACTTACTACTACTACGTACTACTACTACTCGTACGTTCGTTACGTTAC